>NC_055979.1:2314581-2374581 GCF_018492685.1 Alosa sapidissima | reverse complement strand
CACCCGGGCCAGACGTCCCTTTTCCTATTCTACCCCCCCCACCCCCAACGCCACAGCACCAGACAACAGAGAGAGGTTGGGGGAGGGTGTGTGTGTGTGTGTGTGGGGGGGGGGGGGGGGTGGTGATAGTGGCAGCAGCTGTGTGCTAGAAACACAGCTCCACCAGAAATGGCTAAAAAGTGTAAAATATGTCCTACTTTCTCCCCCCAAACTGACCTCCCCCCACTCTGTGAAAACTGTGTTTTCTGTTTTCTCTTTTCAGTTGAAAATTCCTCTTGCAGATCCAGTTCAGATCCATCCAATCGTCTCCTCCATGAGGGCCTCATTACAGAGAAGAGAAGAGCAATGCAGCTGTCTTTCATCTCAATGCATACATTACTCTTCTATAGGCTGCTGCTCCATGGCCTTGACCATGAAAACACACACACACACACACACACACACACACACACACACACACACACACATACACACACACACACACACACACACACACACACACACACACACACACACACACACACACACACACACACACACTTTATACCATCATCTCAGTGTTGATGATGTACACATTATAACAAGAGCAGGCCAGCTGTGGAGCTGTGGTTAAATGGAGTTTGTTGGAAATATGTAATTGCCGTGTTGACGTCGTTTGGAGAGACTCGACAGTGTTGAGCAGTGCTCAAGGCTTCTTACTGCCTGGCTGAGTGCTCTCTGAATGAGTTATGAAATTGGGAAGCTAGGAGACAGAAAGAGAGCGAGAGAGAGAGAGAGAGAAAGAGAGAGAGAGGGCACTGCAGAGCTTATTTCACTGCAGTGCAAGAACATCTTTGCTGCATTCCTATGGCAGTGTGTCTGCTTGTGCGCACGTGCACACACACACACACACACACACACACACACACACACACACACACACACACACACACATACATACACACACACACACACACACACACACACACACACACACACACACAGAGTAACAACAAAAAAACCCTACTGTAAATGGTTTGTGTTTCATGCATGCACACTCGCTGAGAGAAACAGAGAGAGGCAGAGGAGTGAGATAGGGAGTGTGAACGAGAGAGCAAGAGAGGCAGAGACGCGTACAAACGCGAGACAACAACTTTGTTCCGCTCAATTTGACAATCCTTGTTCCCAAGGACGGAGGGCGTTTTCAGTCGTCTCTTCGGGTGTTGAGACATCACCACAAACTCAAATCCATGTTTTTACTTACTGCCTCCTCAATATCCACATGACAACTGAACGCTACTTCACAACTACACTCAATGGCAAAACACGTCTATCACCCCAAAACCATCCTAATCACTGAAGATGGAGAGAATAAGAGGAGAAGAGAGAGGTGGGAGGGAGGTGAGAGACAGGTACATAGTGAGTTCAGTAAAACTGCAGGTGAATAACAACCTGGAAATGAAGTGAAGACTTGAAAAAGGGTACGGAAAGGGCAATGAAAAGCAGACCAAAGCAAACTTCCATGTTCTAGCTCTTTCACACAAAAAAAGTAAAGGAGAACACGCAGTGGAAATATCTGTTCTTACACCCCAATGTTTTTATTTTTCTCGCACGCAGCATAACCAAGAAGTACCCAAGAGACCTATTAAGAACCATGGGAAGAAAAACACCAGATTTTGTGTGAATCCTCTGGGGTGCGATTCGCAATGCTAAGATTATTTATTGGAAGGCATCCATATTCTGCAGGCGTGTCGAAGTTTGTTACGAGTTTATTATTATTACTTTTTTTCTGTCTAGCCTGTTCAATCACCCCTCTCTCTCAACACTTCCAGCTGTCATACAACTGAGAGGTGCTCGATGCAACTGCTCAGGCAGTCAGACGGCTGTCATCTCTTCCATGCGGGTGGCCAGAGTTCTCATCCACTTGCTGGGGCTATACTGTATGCTGAAGCTTTATACTTATCTTACCATATCTGTGCATTCGACTTAACTGGCAGAACTGTTCTTAAGTATATAATCTATACTATTTATAATACATAAGGGGGGCACACTTTTAAGGTGTCTTGACATTAAGAAAGGGAATGCACAGATTTGTAATATTCAGGTCAGCAAGCAGGTGCAGTCTTGTTGGACGAGATAGAGTACACTTAAAGCAATTTAAAGCAATGTAAAGCTACAGGCCCGATGCACCACATGCACATGAATTGAGTTTTAACAATGGCTTGGATAAATCACGTCTCAGTTGGTGAAACAGTCCTTGCTCATAGCACATACCTTTAAAAATAAATACAATCCTTTGTAAAAGCTCAGGGTAAAAGACAACAGTGTTCTTGACGTATTCAACTACATAATCACTCTTAAAAACTTCCGTCTACCCTGTGGCTTTCAGAAAGGTTGAATGATGCCTTCAGTCGCAATACAATGCAAAGAGACTTGTATAGAAAATGACTTATTCCATTGTTCCATCACCTCAAATGGAGGAAAACTTGACATGGCCCCAGACCTGAACCTGTTGTATAACCACTATCCTTCCTTCACATATCAGTATGTCCTCTCCAAAAACAAAGACACACCCACACACCCATACGACCACACACAGTCAGAGCTCTCAATAAGAGTGCTGCATGTGTTTGTTTACAGTATGGTTGTGTATGATCATATATGAATGTACTGTTTCCACAAAGAGAAACAGGAATAGACAGTTAATAATAATTGCTGAAGGTAAATCTTTGTTTAGAGGGTTAATAATGCTAAAACAGAAAGGTAAGGTAAGATATCGACCAATCCTACACGTTCATAGTGAACAAAAGTAAGGTAAGGTAACTTTATTTATATAGCACATTTCTTTGCACAGAGCGCAACCCAAAGCGCTCCCAACACAAACTGCCGTCTGGACAGCTCCGTAAGGAGGTCTGAAGTCGCAAGCACAGATAAGCAGCTCAATCGACCCACAACAGATATCTCAGGGCAGCTCTCAGTCCAGGGTTCCCCAGCAATCCTCCAGTCCGGCCAGCCAACGTTAGCATGGAAGCTCGGCACCCAATGGACCTAGGACAGCGGCGGATCTCTCACAGAGCAGGCGTAGTAACAGAATGAAGTTACAGAGCACCAGGCCAGACTTGGGAGTGCAGCTTGTGCATCAGTTCAATGTTGAGTGGATGGTATCTCTCAACAGAGCCACTCGCTACCTTTGAATAATAAGGTTCTATCTGACATTTTTGTCAAAATGGAGTTATTTACATATTTTTATTCTTTGAAAGTTTCTTAAGTTCAGATGAGGTGTTTCTTAAAGTTGTGTGCATATTTGGACTTTATATCAAAAAGAACTTGTTCCATTTACCATGTAACTCTATGGAATTCTAAAACTTTGAAGCTCAATATCTCAGAACTACTCAAAATGAAGATAGAACCTTATTATTCTAAGGTAGCGCACTGCCAATAATGACTAATGAGTTAGCTCTTCAGCTGAACAGAACAGGCAGCAGTTGATGATAGACAACAAAATGACAAAACCAAAACAAAAAACGATCGATATACTATATACTGTATCAGGAATAATTGTAACTACATTAGGTAATACAAAAAAATGAACAAAACATTACATAAAATCACACAAATTATAAAAAAAATCAAACATAAAAACAAGAAACTAAACAGAAAAGTGGGATTCACTCAAGAAAAGTTTACTTTCAGTTTCCTCCTTGAAGGCTCAGTTTGTTTGCTTGCTCACAAACAAATCGCCCTGCAAACAACAGAGGCAACGAACAGAATGGGAGCGCGCAAGTATGGCATTGTTTACCCAAAAATTTAGCATGTTAGGATTCCACTCAGACGTACTAGAACAGATGCTAGTCTGAAATGTTTCTGTAGCCCCCTCCATCCTCCCTGAAGGAAATAGAAGAGAGAGAGAGAGTGAGAAAGAGAGAGAGAGGAAAAAAGGAAAATACAGCACAGGATTACGCCTCAGGGGATGAGAACAGTATGGAGAGAAGTGGCACCCTACTTGCTGAGATCCACTTTGTGTGTGTGTTTCTGGGTATGTGTGTGTGTTACATGTGTGTGTGTGTGTGTGTGTATCATACGAGGGATTAAGATAAGTTTAGGAGTCTGCTGGCTGTCAAAGGAACTCTGCCCCAGCCCCCCCACCCCCTGGAGTCACACATGAGAAATTGGGATCACACTCTAGCAGCATCTGTATTAGGAATCATCATGACAGATAGACTGACATTTGTCCAGCCGGTGTCACTAAGGATGAGTGAATGTGTGTGTGTGTGTGTGTGTGTGTGTGTGTGGCTTCTACTTTAGGGGTTATGAAAAAAAGCCCTCTGGAGTAGATCGAGCAGCTACACCTCTGAACTACCTGTTTACGTTCTGCTACACAAAGCTCACACTTAGAAAATATAAGTATGTTACAGGTTCATCATTCCATCGCTAATTCACTTTGAGATATGCTTCAGTCCAGTGCCAGCTCTCCTAATTGGTGTATGACAGCGGCTTCACTTCCTTCTGTTTTCATTTATCGATGGCTGTTAACCTCTGATAAGCGCTTTACAAATTACACTTTCATTTCTTTGTCTACATTGAAATGGGATTAAAGGAAGGTCAATGATTACGGTATGCTCTGCAGCTACGGTCTTTGCCGATGATGATGGGAAATTTGTGGGGCACAGAAGATGAGGTTGATTCACATTCATGGCTTACCAGGAGCAGGCAGGTTTCATCAGATTTGGCTGCTTCCAGCTCTGTTTGCAGCCCTGATTGATCAGCTAATTTGATAAAATGGCATTTGTGAAAATAGCAAGGCCATGACCGGCTTCATTCTCTGATATACCTCTCCGCCTGATGGAGGTTGCAGCACCTTCGACACCTTCCCAGCATTTCTCTCCTCCTGGTCTCGGGTCTTTTTCTCCTTTCTCTCTCTCTCCCTGCTCCTTTCCCACACTCTCTTGCTCGCTCCATTCCACACTGCTGAGTCTCTCAGCTCGTTTCTTGTTTGCTGCATTATTTCTAAGGTGACACCATTACCTGTCCGTTGTCCGCATAACACATGATGCGCCCAGCGGGCTGGCTGGGCTGTGTGTGCTGTCCAGTGGAGCGCGGCCTTGTCTGTTCCAATCCCTCTCCTGTCATCTTCCTCATCTTCTTCATCTTTGTCTCATCACCAGGCCTCTGGTATCATTAGCGCAGCCTTGTCATTTGCCTGGACCGGCGGGCAGCGTTCCCACATCTCTGTGATGTTTTGGAGCCTCTCAATGCCATTGCAGCGAAGCTAAGGCGAGCTTCATGCTTCACTGAACTCTCTCTCTCTCTCTCTCTCTGTTTCTCTCCATTCCTTTCTCTCTCTCCCCCAGTATGCAGCGCTGAAGGGGGACAATGGGGAGAGTCCATCTCCTATCGCATCACAAAAGCAGCGGAGAGTCTCATTAGACCGGCCCATCAAGACGAGAGGTGTTCAAACAACAGAGACAAATCCTGATGAGCTGGAACGAACAGCCAGAGAACGGGAGCAAGCGAGGGAGGGAAGGAGGAAGAGAGAGAGAGAGAAAGAGAGAGAGAGAGACAGAGAGAGAAAGAGAGAGGGATGAAGGTAAACAATGCCTTCAGTGTGATCACCATGCGAATTCAAAGTTCAAACCAATCAAGGCGCCCAGTGAGGTGTTAAACGTTTGTCTGCGACCATCCACCTTGTAAAGCAGTAAAAAGGGTTGAAATGAAATAAAAGTTCAAATAAAAAAAGGAAAACCGAAATTTGAATGGGGGGTGTGTGGGGATGTTATGGACGTCTGCCAAGGTCTTAAGGGCCGAGACGTAAAAAAGATACGGCTGAAAGGAGGTGCTCTTTTACGGGAGGCAAAGCACCAATTTCTTTGTAATTTCTCCGGCTAAAAGTGCCATGCCGCAGATCCACATCTACCTGCTTCCCGATCACCATCTCCTCTTCGACACACCCCGTAGAACTCCTCACGCCACAGACATTTCAGCGAGCAACCAGAGGTGAAATTGAGACAGGGAGCGAAGGGAGACAACAAACAAAGGAGGATTATGTGAGCTTTGCTGTGTCTCTGTTTTTTTCTTTCCCTTTTAACACAAGGTGTGAGTGTGAATGCAGTTTTAATAGATAACACTCTTAACTTAACTTAAATGACCCGTCCTCTGGTAATGGTTAGTGTGACATCAGAGGCGATTGCTGTAAGACTACAGGGGAAGCTCAGCTTCCTCTAAAATATCACGGAAAATCGCATCAAATAACACTATTACATTAGCTTCTAGCCTACTATTCCAACTAGAACATGCTGAAAACATGTGCATCTTCATGTCTAGTTTGTTTAGCAATAAGGTTTTGTCGGTCATTTATCGTGATTTCGCACCCGTAATACATTGCTGTGACAACACGATCCATCAAAAAACCCATAGACGCTCGGCTTCACTGGGCTTTCAATGGCACTTACAGAGTGGGCTGATCTCAGTGCAGAAAAGCTACACGTTTATTGGACAAGCGCCACAAAATCGTCATTTCCAGGGAAGCCAGGCGTCTCTGGGAGTGAATGGGACAGTGGGATGGCCTGGACGCCGAGCTTCTGTATGATGATTGGAGGAACCGTCATAGAGGCTGGACTCTTTTTGATTGACAGCATATATCGCGATCTGGCAGGAAGTGGTTCAAGTTCAAGGGATGCGTTAACGTTAGTGTTGACAGGTAAAGTCAAGAGGCAAGGCAAGTTGCAGCTCAAATTCTCATAATTTGGGAGCAATATAGTCGGTTTCTATTTGTCTTTGTAAATAGCATACTGTAAATAAAACCGTAATATGGAGTTACAGAGTTTGTGACTTGCTTTTGTTTCAGTTGTGTATTTAGGCTAAGTTAGGTAGCGCGCTATATAACGGTGTAGGCTACATGATGCCATGCCAACTCTATAGCCTACTGTTTGGCCTATTCTGGGTTTTGGGATAATTTTTGCCCTCAAAGAACAATATAGCACCTTAATAATATTAATTTAATAATTGACCAGTTTTATCAGAGCTTCCCCTGTTCCAAAGAGCAGCAATCGCCACTGTGTGACATATATCAAGTATCGTGCTGAATGTGAGGTGAGGGTACTATTTGGTGAGTAACACTGTTGAGAATCAGTCTAATTAAATCACTTAGTGGCACTTC
The DNA here is from genome assembly GCF_018492685.1 of Alosa sapidissima. Lineage (NCBI taxonomy): Eukaryota > Metazoa > Chordata > Actinopteri > Clupeiformes > Clupeidae > Alosa > Alosa sapidissima. Next base: position 2,367,446 of record NC_055979.1, on the reverse strand, counting down.
CTTCAATGCTTGATTGAAAGAAGCTGAGGCAAGGTTAAGGTAATTGCTCAGTTTCACCATGTAGTGGAATCCATATATATTTGCACTAACTATTTCCTATTTAATTCACCTCAAGGTAATTTTGCTTGATGGACATCAAAAGATGCAAAACAGGCACTTCCCCCAGAGAGGAGGAAGACGTGCTGAATCAAAGATTGACACTTGGGCTACATTTATACACGGCCGGCTATTTTCATAAACGGACATTTCACCCTCTCCGTTTTCAAAAATAACATCATGCACACCTGTCAGTTTTCAGAGAAGTTTCCCCGTGTATATATGCCGTCAAGAGCATGCCAAACCTGTCGGTGGCAGTGTAAGGAGAAGCTCAATCCCACGTTAGCCAATCAGAATCCCGAAATTAGCAATAACAGAAACAAATCACTTCCTATTTCTCTTTTGAATGATATTTGCCAATGCAAACAGGCCTAAAGAGTTTGCACAAACGTAAAAATGTGTACCACCTTAATAGCATCCATAATCAGTAGCCAAACAAACTGTAAACATAGGGCACTCACATGACGTTAAGCATTTTCTGGCGCGTAATGTGACGTTTGAGAACCTAAAACCCCGTTTCTCCCAGTTGACACGACAACACATAACCGGCGTTATCATAAATCTCCACTTTGGCCGGAGTTTTTAGAAATAATCGCTTTCTGTGATAAAAACGGGGTTTTCGTGTAAATGAGAGGCCAAACCGCAGGGAAATATCTGCGTCTTCCCTTCGTGTAAACGGGGCCTTGGAGTCTTGTGGCGAGGTGGAGCCTGCCTCGACTTGACTCCACTCAGCTGAGCTCAACTGAATGCAGCCATTTGGAGGGGTTCCATTTAAACGAGCGCCGCGCCCTGATTGGTGCTATTTCTGTTCGGTGGTAAATATGCAGTACTGTAGGTGGTCCATGTACATATTCTCAGCCTGAAGCCACACTGATGCAATCTGAAGGCAACCACTGCTAAAGTGATATGGCAGTTAGGAGTAAGAGAGAGAGAGAGAGATAGAGAGTGAGAGAGAGAGAGACAGACAGAGAGAGAGAGAGAGAGAGAGAGAGAGACAAAAAGAGAGATGCTGCTGCAGTCAGCAAACTCAGCAGTACTCCAGGTGCCCCTTCTGGGCTTGAGCAGATGACTGTGCTTCTACCCTATCCCATCCCTGGCCCATGACACCCCAGCCTACCCCCACCTTCCCTCCTAATACCCCCTCCTCCTCCCTCCCCACCTGTCAGCGGAGCGGGGAGTTAACGATGCCACGTAGCGCAACGGTTTTTGTCATACCCGAGTGCATAAACAGCCATTTTCATGCACGACAGGCGCTCCTCTACCGTTTTAGAAGAGCAGGCCAGCTGTCAATGAGCGTGCTTGATGCACAACTCATGGATACAGTACATGCATGTAATCACAGTGTGTATACATAGTTGGGTTTGATGCCATATGGATGTCACTAATGCTGGTGCATGACGCGCTCACACATGCACACACATACACACACAGAGAGAGAGAGAGAGAGAGAGAGAGAGAGAGTCAATCTGCAAGAAAAGAGCTTCGCAAATTATCCAACCAAAAACACAAAGATCCTAATAACACATCTATCCGATTACTCTATTGTGAGACATTAAGAAAATACAAATGCGTACTAAGAACTAAGAAAGCCCAATACACCCATAAGCAACTGACACTAATTGAGGAGTCCATAAACACAAACAGTTTTTGGGACAACTGGAATTGCTTTAAAAAATCAAACCATCAAGAATTGGTGATTCAAGATGGAGAAATTTGGATGAACCATTTCCTTTTTAAGAAAGTGGAATCAGACCAAAGCAGGGACCAAGAAAATATAATAATTAAATTACAGAGCCTAGAGTCCTCAGTCAAAGACTACCAAAATCACTCGACTCCCTCATCACAGAGCAGGAGCTTCTAACCCAAATGAACAAACTAAAGCCTAAAAAAGCATATGGACTTGATTGTATTTTAAATGAGATGCTAAAATCCCTTGACAGTAAGTTCAGAATGGTCATGCTCAAACTACTCAATCTTGTCCTGAGTGTGGGTTACTTCCCAGATATCTGGAACTACGGACTAGTTACACCCATCTTCAAGAGTGGAGATAAATTTGACCCCAGCAACTACCGGGGCATATGTGTTAACAGCAACCTAGGAAGGATATTCTGTAGTGTTATTAATTTACGGCTCCAAAACTTCCTTATGGAACCAGGGCTCCGAACCGGTTCAAGGAACGAAAACGAAAACCGAAAACGAACGGAATTTTACGGAATTTTACGAGGAGCGGAAACTGAAACGAAAACAAAATGGTCTTCAACTGTTCCGGAACAGAAACGTTATTCTGAAATCCACAAAACCGGTTAATAACGTTTTTTTTCCCGTTCTCTATATAACAGCCTAATAATTTGATTTCTGCAGTTTGAAAAAAAAAAAACGAATAAATGGACCTTTGGTCCAAATGTGTATATTTTGTCTTGCTGTTGTAATGTAACCTATCCGTCTGCCACTTCGGATCTTAGGCCAGCTCGTAGCATAGGCTACTGAAACTGATTTGGAAATTGTTTGTAGCCTATGCGTAATAGCCTATTTTGCCTGTCCACGCCATGTCGTTTTAAAGTCGGGATTTGAAATGTTTGCGCAATTATAGCCTATTCTATGTAGAAGAGTTAAACGGGAAATTTGAGATAGGCCTTGTCAGCAACAGACAGGTTCGTTTGTAAACAGGGTTGGAATTATAGCGCAAGCCTTTGAAGATCTCCATATGGATAAAACTTAGGCTACAACCAGGTAAGGAGTTTGGCACGTATCCAGAAATATTAAGTAAGTAAGACATTATTTATAGGCATAGGTTAGGCCTACAGTATGTCTGTAAGTTATGGGATGAATAGCCCATCTGAATGTTTTTGGATGCCGCCTGTGATTTATTATTTTTGGGCATAGCTACGGTATAGGCTAACTCAAGGGGAAATAATGAGTAGCCTACGTCTATTCTAAGGTAAAGTCCACAAAAATAGACTTGATAGGCCCGCCAAACACTGCCGGAACTTTAAGAACGAACGATATTTTGCGTTCCGAACCGGTTCAGGACCAATATGTTGGTGGCGGAACGCATGCAAGAACGAAAACGTTAAACATAGGCCTACCTGAACCGTTCGGAACAGAACGTTTGAAAAATAATTTCGTTTTCAAGCCCTGTATGGAACACAGTGTCCTGAGTAGAAGCCAGATTGGATTCCTACCTAATTATCACACTTGTGACCACATATACACCCTGCACAGCCTAATTGAAAAACATACTCAAAACCACAACAAAATATTATCATGCTTTGTCGACTTCAAAGAAGCATTCGACTCCATTTGGCACCATGGATTATTTTACAAATTAATTGAAAGCGGTGTGGGTGGAAAAACATATGACATTGTAAAATCTATGTACTCAGGAGCTAAGTGTGGCATCAAAATAGGATCCAAAAGAACCCAACTCATCCCCCAAGAACGGGGAGTGAGACAGGGCTGCTCATTAAGTCCAACTTTATTTAATATATACATCAATGAGCTAGCAAGCATACTTGAAAAATCATCAGCTCCTGGACTCACTCTACATGACAGTGAAGTCAAATTCCTGCTCTTTGCAGATGATCTTGTCATTCTTTCACCAACAGAAAAGGGACTCCAGACTCAACTAGACCATCTTCAAAAGTTCTGCCAGACCTGGGCCCTGGCTGTTAACACAAATAAAACAAAAATATTAATCTTCCAAAAAAGATCCGGATACCGGGGAAGTCAACCCATATTTAGATTAGGACCTAATGAAGTCGAACATGCACCAGATTACACCTACCTAGGCCTTAGAATAAATAATAAAGGATCATTCAACATGGCAGTGAATTAATTAAGAGACAAGACACGCAGGGCTCTTCATGCCATAAGAAGACAAATTCCCTTCGAAATCCCAATCCAAATCTGGCTAAAACTGTTCTCATCAGTAATAGAACCAATTGCCCTTTATGGCAGTGAAATGTGGGGCCCACTTGGAAATCAGGACCTAGATAAATGGGAAAAACACCCAGTTGAGATCCTGCATACTGAATTTTGTAAAGCCATTCTAAAAGTCCACCGGCACACAACTAATAACGCATGTAGGGCAGAACTAGGCCAATACCCTCTGCTGATAAAAATTCAGAAAAGGGCAAACAAGTTCATCAAACATGTAAGTCTGAGTGACCCAAACTCATTCCACTATAAAGCCCTGAAACACAAAGAGTTGAGCAAAGATAACTCCCCTACCAACCTGGTCTTCAGTCAATCTCCTCCAGAGACATCCAACACTTTAAAGGCCAAATACCAGGCCACATCCACACAAAATGTTTGGATTAACCAAACCCCCCAAAACCTAAAAGACATTTATGATGAATATTGGCAATCTAAAACACAATCCCAAAGCAAAATGCAATGCTATCTGACCCTAAACAGGAAATATACCCTTGCACATTACCTAACAAAAATAAAAGAGACAAATTTGAGATGCACACTAACGAAATACAGACTCAGTGAACACCGTTTAGCCATAGAAACCGGAAGACACAAAAAGACATGGCTTCCAAAAGACGAGCGTCTATGCCAGCAGTGCAGAGATGATGTTGTTGAAACTGAATTACACTTTATAACTGAATGCCCAAAATTTGAATCAATTCGCAATAAATACTTCCCAAAAATGAAAGAAAAAATCCCTGATTTCTATGACCTACCAAATCCGAATAAAATACTATACAGTACCTATTGGGAGAAGACACAGACAGCTGTATTACTGCTGCCCAATATGTCCTTGCCTGTCACCAGCTGAGAGACACTGAGTGATTTTTGTATGCATGTACATGTGACACACACAGACACACACACACACACACATGCACCCCTCTCTCACAGCCACAGCCACATACACTAACTTAACACAGTCCCCTCATGTTGTACTGTATATACTGTACCATACTTGAAGTTTCTACTCAGTCCACTTTATATTTGTGCCCTGATGTATTGTATGTCTGTAAGTTTGTTGCCTATGTTGAGTCACTCAGAACTTGAACTTGAACTCGATATGTTGTACTCCGACACAGACAAAAAAAAAAAAAAATGTTCTTTACACTTTGTCCATGTACCCCTATCCCTTGTATATACCTGTATAATTGCTTAGATCCTGATACTGTACTTTTATGTAACAATTGCTTTGGCAATACAAGTGTCATATTTGTCATGCCAATAAAGCACCATTTGAATTGAATTGAGAGAGAGAAAGAGAGGGAGAGTTCAGTACAAAAGTGTACTGAAAAGATGCCGTAACACATTTCTTGGCCTCTCTACCTTGGAAAAAACAAGCTATAGTACACTCTATTCATAAAATATGCTGGATATAAAATGTTCAAAGACAGTCAGGCACAAACAGTCAGACAGAAATGGAAAAAAGAGTATCTATATCAGGCTTAGGCCCACTTACATAGATTTGCTTGGTCTGAACAGAAAGGGTGTTGATTAGGATTACCTTTCCTCAGAATGATAACACCCACCTAGGGACTCACCTTGAGATGAACTTCAATCCAATCAATTCTTCCTGAGGAGAGATCTTGTCTATTCTGAGCTGAGATATACTCTCCACAACTATTGGTGAGCTGTCTGCTAACATCAATTAAATCCGCAATCTAAGCAGTACAGAATATTACTTTAAGATTTGTCACTGTGTTATATCTTTTTAGAAGGGTTACCTCACATGAAAAAACAAAAACAAAACAGAATATACAGCAAATTAATGTGACCTGTTGAAATTCCTTGGTGAGAATTCAAAAACAAAATTGAATAAATTCATGGATTAATACATATTATACAAGCTTAAAAAGTTAAAATCCACTAGTTAAAAATAGGGTTATAGTACTATTCAATTAGAGCAATTTAAAATTGGATAATTTTCCTTTGGTTAACTGAAATGTGTAATTATTTTCTTTGTAATAATATATGTTGTAATGTTTGTAATAATAGGCAAAATGAGTAAATAAATGTTTTATTGTCATAGGGCCCACATTTTCTATCAACACCCTTGAGTGCATACATGAACTTTGCTAATAAGTTAGCAGTTAGCGAACTGAAATAGTGATGCCTCTGTCAAGTTAGAACAGCAAACATCAAAACGACGTTGGACTTGCCAATAACATCAACCTGGTGTATCTGGTCTTCATCTCTCCTGCTACTCTGCTACTCACACCCTGTTCACTGTGTGTCTAACATTTAAGCATTACACTTTTTTATGCCTTCAAGGCGAATCAGCCATTTTGTTTGAGGCTAGAACTTACACAAGCTACATTCGGGCCTGCAACATTGAACTGGGTATTACTATTTACTTATTCCGTTTTGGGTGGTGTCTGCTATTTTATTTTATTTACTTGGAGCTCATGCTTAGTGTTTGAGTGTGTACATTGATACAGTATGGTCTATTGTGAATGTGAATTAATGGGCATTTGTCATTTTGACATCTGAAAAGAAGTCTAAATACTGACTTTTGAAATTTTAAATAACAATTCACAGTTTTCTAATTCAATGTTAAGTTAACTGAAAGTAAAGTGCTATAGAGTACTCAAGTGTGACGTCATGCTGTCCTGGCAACCGAATTTTCAGTTCTAAACAAACCAAATTAACAAGGGGATATGCCACACGAACGTTTTATGGAAAAGGAACGATTTTTTTGCGAAATGATTTGCGAGTTTGCTTTACCAATGATGTAAGTAATATTGAGAATAGATTGTCTTCATTAAAAAAAAAAAAATTAAACTAACGTGGTGTAAACTGCTGTCAGTATGGTGCAGGGCTTCGCCCCTACATTCAGGCATCAGTCAGAGTCTCATACTTGCCGATTTTTTTTTCAGGTTTTGTAAATAAATTCCAATTTTTTTAAAAAAAGTGTCCGAAGCCACCCCGGTTGACAGTAATAACGTTATGTAATCAGAACAGATTAGGCAAATTTGTTATAAACTTTATCTTTCATATTAGCGCAAACTTTTCCTTTCAATACCCCGGAAAAATACATAAAAGCCTCCACATGTTTAGATCTAGTGATTTTCACCTCTTGAAATGTATTTATTCTCGTTTTAAAAGAAAGAACACAGCGAAGCAATGGAAAATGGCATCTCTCGTTCGGTTGTTTAGAACTGAAAATCTGGTTGCCAGGACAATGTGATGTTTTCACTTTAGTACTCTATTGAGAGAAACATTGATTGAGGTAGTTTCAAAGAAATTTGATTGAAGTATAAGACTTAACGGTTAAATATTAGATTAAGGTATTGTAATATAATATTTAATTTAAAGGTGAATGTTTACTGATACAATGTTGCTAATTAATTAGTGAAAGCCCACCTATTATAAATTAGAGTTAAAAGAACACAGGATAGCCCTTCTGATTATAGCCCTACCCGCTATAGAGGTGCTACTGTACATGAACACACACACACACACACACAAACACACACACACACACACACACACACACACACACAATGTTATGATTATCAGGGCCGAAATGAGACACTTCATTAATAAGTTCCAGCAGCCCCTGAATAAATATGAAATATGAAACACTTTCTTGCTGGCAATAAGCATGTAATGACTTGTTGCTACTGTAGCTTGACATTTTTGTTTGTAGTGAAACGTGAACTATAGTAGCCTGATAGCTACCTAGCTAAGCATCTGAGTGGAATCTGAAAACATTCCACTCAGATGCTTAGTCACATAGGACTTGGCTGATTTTTTCCTCCACCACTAGGTCTACACGAACATTGTTGACAGTGTAGGTCCCGCCCCTTCCTTGATTTTAATTGGCTAGCTAGAGAGAAGTGACATTGACAAACCAATCAGGAACTGAGAAATCAAACTCCCTTCCATTTCATGCAAACTCTCTCACACACACCACTATACTCTCTCACATACACCACTATACTCTCTCACATTCACTACTATACTCTCTTGCATTCACTACTATACCTTCTCGCATACACTACTATAGTCTCTCACATATATGACTATACTCTCTCATATACACTACTATAGTCTCTCACATACACTACTATAGTCTCTCACATACACTACTATATTCTCTCACATACACTACTATACTCTTTACTCTCTCACATCCACTACTATACTCTCTCACATTCACTACTATACTCCTTCACATACACTACTATACTCTCTCACATACACGACTATACCCTCTCATACATACATGTAAAATGACTATAATAGTGAGTGTGCATGAGTATAGTGCTGTATGTGCAAGATTATGATAGTGTGCGTAAGACCAAGTGTTTGACGTGCTTAGTCTTTGACCCAGCCCTCATTAGAATGACTGGCAGAGATTATACACCTCACCTCTCTCTCTGCTCTGTCCAGCTTTGACTGCTGATGCCATAATGGCTTCTCTGGTGAGGCTCTTTTGAATGCAGATGTATCTGTATGGGCTTCACACCAAAATGGTAAAAAATGTTGCAGTGCTCTAGGCCTTTTTTTATGGAGTTCTGTGATCGATTTTGTTCTTCCTTTCAGGCGGAATATGCTGGATTTCTTTCATTTTTGCAGCAAAACATTGCTGTGAAATTCTCATTAATGCAATAATATTCCAGCTCGAATCAATATGGAGGCACACTAGGAAGCCAGCAAACGAGATGTAAATTACTTCTGTTTTATTTTTGGGGGGGCGTGAAATATTTTCCCCAGCAATGGCAACACAAAATTGAAATTTGCTTCAGAGAGCACAATTTCCCTTCAATGAATAAATGTACAGATGTTTAATTGTTCCCCTCGAGAATCCGCAGGAAAAAAACTTCAATTAAAACACACAGGGATGAGCCGTGATCAGAATGATAATCAAACACCGGCGATCGTGAACCTCTGTTAATTCCCCTGTTCATGAGTCAAAAAAAGAGCCCACCAGAATCTGAAAAAAGGAAAATGGAACAAGAACAGGAATCAGCTAAATGAGGAAAACAATAGAAAATAATTTCTCTCTCTCTCCCTCCCTCCCTCCCTCCATACCTCCTTATTCTCCTTTTATTCTTCTGTTTTTGTCATTTTGTTCTTGTCTCTCTGCAGAATTAGAGAGCTCAAGAGGCAGCGTTTCCCTCCAAGCTGTGGCAACACTTAACCCCAGCAGGGGGGTTGGTGGCGGCAGTGGGGAAGGGAGGGAGGGAAAGAGTGGCTTGTGTCCCCAAACGGCAGCCAAAAATTCACAAATCACAGCCGCACACACGGCAGGGCCTCCAGAGGAGGTCGCCGGGATACCAGGGGATCCAGGGAGAAGTGTGTGTGTGTGTGTGTGTGTGTGTGTGTGTGTGTGTGTGTGTCTGGGGAGGGCTTTCAGAGGCAAACCAAGAGCGCTATCTAAAGCTGTGAGAACAATACCTTCTATACATAGCACCATGCTAGTGTGGCTGCCAAGGCCTGAGCAGAAGAGCTTCAGCTGGAGAGAGATTGGAGGGGATGTTTAGTCCTAGCTTAGCGCTATTTAGCGAGCCTCAGAATAAGTTCAACAACTCTAACCAACCTATGCGCCGGGTAGTTTACAAGCGGTTACATAATAAAAATGCAAAATGGGGCCCTCCTCGTCAAACCACGTCACGGTGAGCTGTGGCGGGTTCCATAGTGGCGCTGCTGTTAAGTTGGGAGTAGTGAGCGAGCTGTCCGGAATGATGTGCTTCATGCTTTGCTCTGGGTTGAGAAGGGAGAAAAACAACACTGGTTTGATTTGTTTTTCAAAAAACACATTCACTGTGAGATTTTTTCTCTCTTTCTTTCCCTCACTCCCCCCCCCCCCCCCCCCTCTCTCTCCTCAAATAAATGACAGCCTGGAGATACACAGCAAATACTCCACTGCTTCCTGGAGCATATTGGTCCCATCTGGCACAACACAAACTCCGACTTTGCTAATAATTGGTTTGTTACATTTGACATATGAGAGAAAGGAAGGTTCGCCGAGGAGGCTGTGGATGAGCTCTGTCTGTCAAGGATCTCCGCTCAGGAAGGGGAATAAATAATTTCTTCAAACAAGGAGGAAAACAGTGAGCACAAAGTTGCAAAGCCGTGTCTTTGGAACGGGGATGAATGGGACTGTCATCAAGCACAAAAAGGGGAGGGTTGTATGCAGCAGGCACCGTTTCCCAAGTCTTTTTCATATGGATATTATAATACATGATGCAAAGCCTTTTTTGCTTTTTAGTGCACTCTGCAGTGACTATTCCCCCAAAGCCTCTAACTCTAAACAGAATGCACAAGAAAGCGCAGTAAAAAAATGCATTTCAAATATGAGCCCCAACACATCAACAGTTCAGGCCAGCCATTGTGCTCTGCACTCGCAGCCCATTATTACCGCATCAGGTCGGAGTTTTCCTAATCTGACACACACAGGTTTATGGAATGTATTTTTATGCACTGAATGCCTATGAGCATATTGTGCACTGCAGTGCCTTGCTATAATCCCCCCCGGCGTAATTCCCAGAGGGCGAGGGGGTGGGGGGGGGGTGGGGGGGGGTGGGGGGGGTTGGAGCTGTCTGGCGGATTTAGAGAAACTACTGACAAACTGTGTTGCACTTTGGCCCAACCCCTTGAGAGTTTTTCTCTGCTTGAAAAAGTATAAGCGCTCAGAAGAGGAGACCACAGGCGCAGTGCGGATGCACTTGTTTACTCTCTCAAAGTGCAGATGTTAATATATACGCTTATTACAAATATATCTGAAGGTATTATGTGGAAAGAGCATCTCCAACACCGCAACACACTCTCAACAAAGAGTCTTAACCAACACAACCCAAGGAAAAGATTATAGGCTACTCAAAACTGATGAAAATGATGCAGAGAGGGTTGTTGGGAGGTTGATACATTTTACAATATTACACAGTCTCTGTACACTCTACAGATAAAATAAACAGCAAAGAACCAGTCTAAATGATATATCATGAGCCTGAAGGATGTGGTTTTAAAATCATGAGCAACATTCATGATAAATGTACAAATATTGCTGTGCACTGTTTCTGAAAAGACTAAAATAATAATGTATGGCCTCAGGAACACTACGCTGTAATGAAGCTATTATGGTTTTATCATAAACCTACCCAAGTATGTTATTGTTGGGAAAGTGTAGTAGTATAGGGGTGTATAAACTACAGGCTACACTACAGGCTACATCTATCTTGCGGTTCTTTATCATGCCCTTTAATCAGTTTTTTGTCTTTCCTAACTCTTTCAAGATAGATTCAGGGATTGGGCCTTCAGGATGTCCGTTAACCTCCTGGATGCAGGTGAGAAGTGAGCAGAGATCAGAAAAAGGTTTGGATTTCCCTCCCATTCACCATCACTCCCATTCAGTAGTAACTTCCCAAAGGTGGCCATAATAAGGAGGTGCACAATGCAAGGCTCGGCTGGATGACTGATTCATAACTGATAGCAAAGCATGTTCCCTTCGCCCTCGGCACTGACCCTACAATGGTGACTACGCGTCCGTGTCCTGCCCGTGGCTCCACGACGCACTGCAGAAACAGGTGACATTGCCGCGCTGCTTTGATTCAACTTGATGGCTTCTGATTTATCAGCATTTCCTTAGCCTCACAGCAGAGGAGTCATTTCCCTCCTCCAACACCTCCCCACCACACACAGCCTCAAGATTCTCTGTGCTCCTCGGATGATAAATGGCATTTGCACAGTGCCTTTTTCTGCCCACGCCAATTTAGGTCAACTTGACAAAATTACCCGTGCCGCGTGGCATCGCAGCTGTGAAGTGCCTCTGCTGTCAGGCGGAAGCGGAGGTGACAGCGCAAACCTTTCCTTTTGGAACAAACGCAGCCACCACCTCCCCTCTGCTCTGTTGGTGGGGAGGTGTGTGTGTGTGTGTGAAAGGAGGAGAGCATGCCACACACACACACACACACACACACACACACACACACGCACACACGCACACACTCTCTCACTCTCTGTCTCACACAGACACACACACACACAAATACACACACAGACACACATACTGGCTCACATACATAGACACACAATGCCTTTTCACACCACCATACAGTGCTACGCAAAATCAGTCTCTCAAGGTCGGCCCCTCAGTTGCCCCAGCAACAGGGCGATGCATTTGGCAAAACATCAAGCTATTAAATCAGCGCTGGCAAGGAGGATGAGGGGACAACCCCACACCACTCACACACACACACACTCGCTCTCACACACAAACAAACAAACACACACAGAAACACACACAGACAAATGCATATTTTATAATAAATGCATTCACACACACATACACACACAAACCAAGGCCAGCAGCCACAATTCTAACGCATATATAATAACACCCACTTTGCACACACACACACACGTGCACACACACACACACACACAAAAAAAAACACAGCATATTTTCAATAAACAAAGAACACCTCCCCACACACACTTACACACAAAGACACCACTAAGACATGCTTTTACTCTCTCCCTCTCTCTCCATCTATATAAGTGCTGCTGAGGCAGAGAGAGAATTGGGCCTAAATGCAGCAGGGGCGAGCAGGAGAGGACCCAAGGTTAAGTGGTCTGTGAAGCACGCGCGCGCACACACACACACACACACACACACACACACACACACACACACACACACAGACAAACACACACACACACACACACAGACAACACACACACACACACACACACACACACACACACACACACACACACACACACACACTCTCCTCCTCTTGCCTATAGAGCCACTGAGGAGCCTTCTAGAGAATGCCATTGTTGCGTATCGATCAGGCAGCTGCGCGGTTGTCCATAAAGAGAGGGCCTTCGCCAACAAAGTAAACGAGGATCGTCGGAGAGGCAGATAGAGGACAAAAGAGGAGTAGACAAAAAATAAGAGCAGAGAGGACTTGTCTGTCCAGGAGGAGGAGAAAGAGCAGGAGGAGGAGGAGGAGGAGGAGAAAAGTAGCATCACTATGCACTCTCAATCCACTTAACCTCGCTCTGTCCATGACAAACAGAGGGCACGGGGAAAAAAGCAAGGGGACAATTTGCATCCCTTCTGTTGACATTTTGGCTTGATTTCCGCTCGATACAAACACCCTCAACAACCTCACCCTAACGCCATCACCCCTTTCTCACTTTATCTTCTGCGGAAGATAGTGTTCCACTCCCCCACACGTGTGTGTGTGTGTGTTTGTGTGTGTGTGTGTGTGTGTGTCTGTCCGCACAACCAATTATCTTTTTGCCCTCTATCGGAGGTGATTAATATCACAGGCCTGTCCCCTTGCATAGAGCCTACATGAGATGAATCACTGAGATCTTTGTTTTGCCCAACAAGAGACCTATTTAGAAAGATGGGGACTTGGATGTAAAGCTTGTTTGGAGCTCGGCTTGCACAGAGTTGGAGGTATCGATTTTTTTGAGTTGTCGACTTCAGTGCAGAGCCTGTTACAAGTAGGTTGTTACGTGCTGCTTGAGGGGAGACGGTAAAGGGGAAGTCTCTGCAGCTGTAAAATATGGTCACATTGACATATAGCTTTTTGAAGCTGTAGATATGATGTAAACAATGAACATTAAGATTGTAATGTCTCTTTGTTGGTTTTTATTCACTGTGGTTTTTCACTTCAGCTGCCCCTGCTAGTAAGTATCATCTGTGAAACTGAAAGTTTCACTCTTGTTTGACTTCAGTAAAACACTGACAAAACACCCGCCTCCTTTATTCACCATCTGAATAAGGGACTGAAAGGTGTGTCTGTATTTGTGTGTGTGTGTGTGTGTGTATGTGAGAGAGAGAGACAGAGAGAGATAGAGAGAGAGAGAGAGAGAAAGAGAGAGAGAGAGAGAGAGAGAGAGAGAGGATTGAAGATTAGATAGAGAGTGTGCCACAGAAAACTTGGCTATCAAGCCTGTTGATTTGATGTTTTTTCCCAAGTGATAAAGCTGACTGTGAATTTCTTTTGGAACAAGATTGACTCGATAGAGATTCAGCTGGAAGTCTTTATCCAGCAGCAGTGACCCTCTACCACCATAGGAAGTCACCCAGCAAGGCAAGGGAGTCTGAGAGAGCTATCGGCCATTTCCCATATCAGGCTCAAAAGATCACATTTATGTGTGGATTTGCGTGTATATGAGTAGAAGAGTGTGTGTGTGTGTGTGTGTGTGTGTGTGTGTGTGTGTGTGTGTGTGTGTGTGTGCATGTGTGTGCGCGCGCATGTGTGTCTTGAGGGAACTGGGAGTGGTCGAAGGAAATCGTGAAGCTGTCCGCGCGCTGTTGGAAATAACAATTGATTATAGAACCCCTGTTAACCTAATGATTCTGACCCCGCTAGATATGGAGAAGTTTCAGTCAAAGTAATATTACTATCCATAGTCGGCCGATGTAGGCCTACCCACGATACTGTTACAAGAATGCCTTCTAGCTATTTAATTAGAAGCATCTTCCCCAAGAATAGTGTGCGAGGCCCTCCTCGGCCGATTAATTCGGGAGGCACCTTTACTTGAGTAATGATCCTAGTGTGAAAGTCGGTCAGAGGCTATAGTGCTGACCTGGACCACTATGCTCATCTGGACAGAACATCTTACCGAAGCTACAGAGGGTTCAGGGTGTGCTAAGGTTAGCTGTCTAATCCCAGACTACTAATAAAATCAGTGACCCACCACAGTACAATACAATGGCCAGTTCTCCTGGTAGCATGCCTAAACTTTCACTGATTTAGCCCCCACAGCCCTGGAGACTAATCCTAGCCGTTCCTCCTGGCCCATCTTAAACTTGAGGGATATCTAAAGAAATGCTAGAAAACTATGCGGGTCAAAGCATAACAATTTATTTGTCAGATACAATCTATTCATCCAATACATTATAGAAGGTACATCTAAATGAATAATGTGAAAGTTATGAAAACAGGTTAAAGGAACATTTAGGAAACCATATGAAGCAATCAGAGAATGAACATACCAGCTCAGAGGATGATGACTACACACCTTAGTGGTGCGGGAGATTCTGACTACAGAATGGCTCCTAGAATGCTCTGTGAACCTCACTTAAATAGTTTACCTAGTTTGTGGTTGGTTACATTGAAATGGATCACATGATTGGAGGTCAGCTGATTTTGGGTCACATGAGAAGTACTTTGATGAGACTTGAGACCATTGTTGTAGTGAGAGTGCATTAATCAAGACATGACAATGTACACATTCATTACATTTCCTGCTTCCTAGTTAGTTTCTCCTGTGAAAAAGGCAAAGGTTAGAGATATAATCAAAAGTTGTTGTAGCAGCAATATGTGACAATGGGCCCACCATGAGGTCATACCATCATGTGGTAGGGTAATTAATCAACAGTTCACATGATCAGGAGTTTGATCAGTATAGAAACATTAGGACTCCTTACAGTCTCATATCTCACCTACACTTGCCTCTTACTTAGGCTACTGACCGGTTTCTTTCAGTATAAGTGAGTGGGGTTTGAATTAAAGTTAGAGATGGACAAACTCACCCTGGAGAAACTCATTCACAAATACACACACACACACACACACACACTGCATAATCAGGAGATGATCAAAGCGTATTAGAGTCTCCGTGCCAGTTGTGTGGGTCAGGCCATGGACACTCACACTAGCAATCCAGTTGTGATAAATATGGATAAGCGGCGGGCCAGCCCCTTTAAAAAATGAATGTGTGTGTGTGCACACAGGGGGTCAGAGAGCGGAGCGTGCATTTGTTATGCTGCACTTCAGACCACAGAGAAGGTGGAGCCACAGAGAGGGCCACATAGAAGGATCAATGGGGTTGGCAAGTTGAGGTCCACATGGCAAGTGTGTGTGTGTGTGTGTGTGTGTGTGTGTGTGTGTGTGTGTGTGTGTGTGTGTGTGTGTGTGCGTGTGTGTGTGCATGCTCCAGGGTTAGTTGTGAAGGTGGTTGATCAGTCAAACACATCAGTATGCAATACAGGTTTCACCCAGGGGTGTTCAACTACTCAAAGTAAAACTTTCACTCTGTGAAAATGTGTTTGTGTGTGAATGCTGTATAATTTCTAATCACAGGATATATCAGTCATGACATACTTGAAGATACGATATTCCAGGTCTATGGCAGGGCGGTCACTGTTTCTCTTTTTGCCTCTATTCTTTCCTTTTGCACAGCAAGAAATGCAGTTAGATTCAGAATGCTGTCTAGAACACTGACAGCTTTTTATTTCAATTTGTTGCAGCTTCCATAAACACACACACACACACACACACATTTTCATCTCTGCACTGCACCACTGGCCACTGCAGATGGGCTGAATGTGATTTTCAGTCCAGAGGAAGGATCAGACTAAACAGCAAACTTCTCTCTTCCCCCTCTATCACTCTTTTCCTTCTCTCCCCCTTTTTTCACTTACATAACCAAGGAATCCCACACATAACTATGTCACACCAAATCAGGAGAATTACCTGATTGATTTTGTATTTTTCACTTCACTGAACTTGATTGGTGTCTATGTGCAGAATAGAGTCTGGAGTCTAGAATGCACTCTGTCTCCTACACTCACATTCATAGTACATTCAAACATATGTAAAGACACACACATGCAGTTCTCCTCACACACACACATATATGAACACACACACACACACACACACACACACACACAGACACACACACACACACACACACACACACCATCTCTCAATCTTTCTCACTCTTTTTCTCTCTCTCTCTCTCTCTCTCCCTCTCTCCTCTTGTTCACTGAGGCTGTCTAGTTCTGTCTCTCACCTCTCTGCCCATTACCCAGCCTGGTGGTTGTGGAGCATTGTGTAGGATCACATTAAGTAGAATGGAGCTCCATGGAACCTCACCAGGCTGAAAGGAAGGGGAGAGTGGGCCACAAAGACACATATTGCACATACACAAACACATACGCACACACACACGCACGTGCACGCATACACGCACACACACAGACACACACACACACACACACAAACACACACACACACACACACACACACACACACACACACACACACACAAACACACACACACAAACCTCCACTGTCCCTTTCCTCTAAATCCCTATGCCCCAGTAAGCTTCACTTTGCCATCAGCCTTCCCCTGACATACACTAAAGGCTCTGAACAGACACTACACACAGGTATTCATACCCCCACAAAGTGCCATGCTCAACAAGGGGATGAATCTTGTGTTGGGGGTCTGAGCACTGCCCCCTGCACATGCATGCAAATGAGAAAACATAGTGAGATTTCCTTGCACATTTCCCTCTGCTTATCTCAAACTCATTGTCTGTGCACTAGAGGAGAGACTCAGGACAGCACGTTGCTGATGGGTCCCAATGAGAGCAAGTCAAAACGGAGATGGTTTTGGGTAAAATGGCAGACATGTCAGGCTGACCAGAGGTAAAGACGGAAGGATGGATGTGTCCTGAGGAGAGGTAGGGAGGAGGGAACGGCTCATGCTCATGGTGACTGTGGAGGGCTTTTGTGCAGACACATGTCGACTTGACCCTAGGGGGCCTTAGGCTTTGGTTATTTTCTCCTGTGTAGTCATGTGTCATCTTTTCCTTTTCTTGTGTTCCTGCAGAGCTCGTCTCTGCTGAATGAGATAGAGGGCCATCGAACCACCATACAAGTGTCTGCTATTTACTCAATCATAGGCAGGTTTGAATAGAAGCCCTGACCAGAAAAGTACAGTTT
The DNA here is from genome assembly GCF_018492685.1 of Alosa sapidissima. Classification (NCBI taxonomy): domain Eukaryota; kingdom Metazoa; phylum Chordata; class Actinopteri; order Clupeiformes; family Clupeidae; genus Alosa; species Alosa sapidissima. Next base: position 2,349,666 of record NC_055979.1, on the reverse strand, counting down.
AACCATGGGAAGGTTGTTATTTATCCCTCAGTGAATACCTCCCTGTCTTAAAACACCAAATAAAGAATGCAGAGTGTGTGTGTGTGTGTGTGTGTGTGTGTGTGTGTGTGTGTGTGTGTGTGTGTGTGTGTGTGTGTGTGTGTGTGTGTTTGCTTCACAAACCACTTAACCTTGAGTCCTCTCCTGCTCAACAGAGAGTATGCATTTGTTTGGGGAGGCTTGATACTGTATGTAAGTTTGCTTTAGTATATGCAAGTGTTGCTCTGAAAGAGAAAAGAGGAGAGAGAGAGAGAGAGAGAGAGAGAGAGAGAGAGAGAGAGAGAGAGAGAGAGAGAGAGAGAGAGAGAGAGAGAGAGAGAGAGAGAATGGGGGCCATTGGGCCTTGGGGAAGGAGGTCTTTGGCTCTAAAATCACTAGAGGCTGAGGTTTTATTCTGAGGGTAAACCTGATCCTTTCTCTCTCTGGCCCCCCAGGCAAAGTACACATCTGAGCGGACTGGGAGGCCTCTAGGGGGTGGGGGCTGGAATAAATCCCCCATTTTACAACACAGGGAGCCGCTTTCTGGCAACGACAAACAATGAGCATCAACTAAAAATACAGCCAAAAGAGCAGCGCAGTCCAAACACTTTGACCAGCAAGGGCGGTAGCCATAAGAGAAAGATCTGTTTATTTCCTGTTGAGTAAGTACTATATGCTACATATAGTCATGGTTGTCTATATAGTTACTCTTATACTCTTACATATCTGTTGAATCAATATATGACATTATATCTGATATTATCTTAGTAGGGCATTGAAATCAGAGCCATCTTCCTCTGTCTAAGATAACCAATTGTGGTTCTTTAAAAGCAATTGTATGTTATAAAGGGCACTGTGCTTCACGTAATAGACACATGCAAGCATCTCTGATACGCACTGAAAGTAAATCTTAGGTTTTGCTGGACTAATTAATAATTAAATAAATGAAATATTAAACACACCACACCAAGAGCTTGTTCAAATTAGGTGATTTTCCATCCTCTTTCACGGCATTGTTGTTTTGAGAGGTTACTCCAGTTCATTCTTTGCCATTCCATTATGGCTACATCCCCCAGTGCTGGTATCTTGTTTAGATATGAAAAATAAGAAAAAAACAGTACAAACAGGTCACATGGATGTGGACTCTCAACAAGCCTCTAATTGAGAGCCATCCATAAAGCCACAAGAGACTGCAGGCCCCACAGGACCTGGCTGACCGCGGCAGAGCCTGAAGCGGTGGGAAACTGTGAGCTGCCCTCACTAATGCCCAACTGCAATCTGCCTCCATGCTGGAGGTTATTTTTCACCAGGCTTAATTCGGTTGCGTCTGGTGCGGGTCCCTCCTATCGGCTGGTGGTTAGCGTGCCTGCTGAAATCCTATTGCCAGAAGCCTGCTAAAGATTTTATCTGTTTATTTCAAACAGGCCTCCTTGGGATCCTACTTAGCCTCTTAAAAATGACACAGTTTAAATTGTTTTCTCTCAAACTCCTTCAAACAAGAAAAATCACACAATATCTCTTAGTATTTTTCCTTGGTTTGTATGCAAATGTATTTAGGAAGCGACTGATGATTCCTACTGTAAATTATTGCAGCTAATGCCTTTTCAAACCTCATAATATCTTTTAAAAACACTCATGAATACTATCAAGAACATTGGTTGAAGCATGCAGGTATCTGTGAATTTAATCAAAAAGATGCTCCTTCGCAAACTCTTTGAAAGGATTCACATGTATAGAATAAATTAGAAGAATGTGCATGTATATTTCTAATGTACAGTATTGAACACAAAATGCTGCCACATTATATAAATTGTTCCCAGCATCCTTTGCTTCAAGCTGTCTAATTCTGGAGAACAATGGGGTCTTGATTATTCAGAGCCAGTTTTAAGATGGCATACAGCATAAAAAACCAAACAATTAGCTTTCTGTTTCATTAGTGGAGGTTCAGTAGATTGACAGAACTAATTATGTGTTTTGAGCAAGATGAAACACCAGCAAACTTCTGTATTTTGTTCTTTCTCTACGGATAATTGCTATGTGCCAGAGACAAAATGTGGAGTGGTGCACAACTGTATACTTTCCTGCCAAGCTCAGTCCATGGCAAAAATATTGATATGTCTTGAAGAGAACAAAGAAGAGTGTTCTGCTGTTGTGGTAGTAGTTTGGTTTAGATTGTTCTAATATGGTTCCTGTTGCCATCATATGGACCCTGTTATGTACATTTCTGCTGACAGACAGAGTTTGTGTAGAAGATTTCTATGACTAGGAGGATGTGTTCAGTTAGACTTTGCAGTCAATAACTTTGGGTGGGGTTATAAATACATAAACTGAGGACAACCAGTTCTACTTCTTACCATCTTTGTTCAGTAGAGTGGCTATTTAATGCTTTAGAGGGAGAACCATGTTCACAAAGGTACTGCATAGCCTTCCCCGAAGCTACAAGGTTGAGTTGCCTCAGGCTCAGGAAAACAAACACTCATACAAGACAAAACCTCTAAAACCATAAATGTTTACCTCACTAAATGGCTAAGTCAACCTCACCTTTGGCTTTGTTTAAGATACAGTCTGAACTCATCACTAAATATGTTATTTAATTGCTTGGCCTGAGGCAGAGCTGCAATTATTTGGTGGTCTGCACATACCTTCGCCAAAGAGGTTATGTTTATGGTGCTGTTTGTTTGGTCTGTTTTCCAGCAAGATTATGCAAAAACAGTCCTTCTTTTATTTTCTTTTTTACATTCTTTTATTTTCCATGGACATGATTTTCAGTGTCAAATTTGAACTATTTGAACTTTCTACTTTCTTATATAATTAGGATTAATGCATTATCATACTAGATATGTAATCATCCCACCTCTTGTAACTTTCACCTCAGGTGCTTTAACTCATTGAGTGCCTTTTCCTTCCCATGCGCTTATTGTGTCATATTACGTTTTTAGCTTTTTTTTTTAATTACGAAACTAGACACTCTAACACACCTTATATGTGATTTTGGGAACTCTGTGATGAATGGAAATGAAATATATGACGATCGAAAACTCATGAAAACGCAAGATCTGGACATTTTATCTGGACGTTTGATCTTAACTCGGCTTTTGATGGTTGCCGCTTTGTTTCGAATCAGTCACTGATTAGCCTATCAGTGACATGCACGCCAGGTCAAAATCAGGTCATTTATTTTCGTGGGTTTATCACTAGGTGGCAGGTCTCGTTAGATCTCTTCCCAGAAACTTTGCAGGCAACAACTTCTCAGGTGCTGAAGGGAGAAATGAAAAAGTCGAAGAAAAAGATATTGCAGCAGTTGTGTTTTTGCCAGACAACGCTGGAGTCCACCTTTCTACTAAGACAAGATGACTCTGACCACGACAGGTCGAAACAGGTGACTGAACACCGTCCTGAGGAGGGAGTTCCATCTTTCAAACGAGCCATTGTATTTGTTCATAGCTATAACACAGAATATGCTGTGGCTGTACAAAAATCATCAACAATGGTCTAGATTGCTGGCACTCTAGTCAAGTCAAGTCAAGTCAGTTTTATTTTTAATGCGCATTTAACATGCACATAGTGCAACCCAAAGCACTCCAACAAACAAGACACATATCAAAACAAACGATGCCGGATGGAGCGGCGTAGTCGCCAGCGTGCCCATGACATCAAGACATGACAAATAGGCCTACATTTAAAAAATAACAAATACAAAAAATGCTGGACGGAGCGGTGTAGTCGCCAGCGTACCCGTGACACCAAGACATACAAGACAGACAACAAAACAAATAAACAAATAAAAAGTGAAAAAAAAAAAGAAAATATATTTAAAAAGGGGAAAGGTGATGTTAAAATTAGTCCAATTTCCAAACCAGCTGAAAATGTCCAAGGGCAATGATGATCCGTGAAAACTGCACAGAGTGTCTTCACAACCGATATGCCAACAAAGTTCTTTAACGTTAGCAAATGATCAACCCGGTGAATTCACTGGCAGTCTGGTGATCACTGGAAGCACAGTCTGAAGTAGTGGGCGATCGTGTAGATCTGCAACTCGGTGGACTTCTAACAGCGACCGTCTGTTACTCCGTGAGACTGCAGCTCCTCACCGCTAGGCTAACGTTAGTCTGCAGTTGGCATGGCAGCTCGCAGGTCAGCAACAGCTCGGTGGCCACAGCAGATCTTTCGCAGAGTAGCTAGCCTAGGTCCAGCTGTCCTGAGAGATCCCCTCGACCAGACAGTGAAGTGCACCGTTCACGGATGGATGGAAGGATGTCAGAGGCCCAGTTAGTCTGCAGTTGGCATGGCAGCTCTCAGGTCAGCAACAGCTCGGCGGCCACGGCAGATCTCCCGCAGAGTAGCCCAGGTCCAGCTGTCTCGAGAAACCAGAAAGTGAAGTGCAGCACCGCTCACGGATGGATGGAAGGATGTCCGATGCCCAGCTAGGGCAAAAGCTAGCCATAGCAAGCTCCCAATTTCAGCTGACTTAGAAGCAGTAAAAAGGACTAAGAATAACACAAAAACTATCAAAAATAACGTAAATAAATAGGGAAAACATTTAACTAGACAAACCAATACAAAAAAATAAACATGACATTACATAAAATTACGAACATTACATAAAAACAAACAAAAACATGATGCCAGACGGAGCGGCGTGTCTCGCCAGCGTCCCCGTAACCTAGCACTCTAGGACAAAGCTTTCGAAAACAACTTGGCATTCAATGAGTTAAACACCATGTCCTATTCTCTACACCTGACTAACATATGCATTTGTCATGTATACAGACCTTACTGTCCTGTATCTGACCCTAGGAAGATGGGTCAGGCCCTTGAGTCGTGGATCTGCCCGAGGTTTCTTCCTACATGTATCTCCAATTCTAGGGAGTTTTCCTCGCCCCTGTTACCCATGTGCCTTCCCTTCTTTTCTTTTCTTTTCTCTGATTGTCTAACACTCTGTAAAGTGCCATGAGACGTATGATGTTTTAGCGCTCTAAGTACAATTGAATTGAAATTTAGGTAACATTTTACTTGACAGTATCGACATAAGAGTGACATGACACTGTCACTCATGACACATGAACCTTAACCCTAACCCTAATCCTAACTTGTTATGACAAAAACCGAATGTCACTTTAATAACAGAAGCGTTATGTCATAAACATTTATGACTTGTTTATGACACATTCATGACAGTGTCATGTCACTCTTATATTGATACTGTCAAGTAAAGTGTAACCCACATTTATTGTCGCAGGCACTAATGCACACTGACTTTTTTCCACGATTCTATCTTAATGATCATACTTTATGCTTTTAATTTACTGCTCCATATCTGCAGTCATTTCACATTTAGTAGATGAACTCACACATAAACCAACAGACAAACAAAGCCACTGCAAAGCCTTTTGCAAATCAGCAACCAGTACTTTCTTGGGCAAACTCTATGAATTCACTAATTCAGATCCAGTTCTCATTTTAATGGCAAATGTGGTAGCTTGTCAGGGGATTGTCTGTAACCCTGAGACTATTTGCCTATTTGTCTAAATCCATCGTTTCACTCTCTTTCCCCTCCATTTTCTATTGGTCCTAATTAGCCCCTGAAACATAACAAACCCTATTCGTTTAATCATTCCGCAACAAAAATGAGCTGATTAAAATGTCAGTGTAGTACTGCTGCTCCGCATGGCGAGCCGTAAACACAGAGGGTCATTAGCCGGGCTGGGTTTACCTGTAAAAATGATTCAGGGGACCCTACTCATGGGCTAAATGAGATTGCTGTCCCCTGTGATCACTTATGACACATGATACTGGTGATTGGGTGTTCACGCCAACATGGGCTTTTGCAATGTTTAGCATTTCCCAATTTTAGTTTTTAGGGCTAGTCATATTTTATTTGTGGGTTTAATACAAGGAAATCCATAATAACCTCATCTTGGCATTTGTCGGATTGATTAGTTGCCTCTTGTTTTAAAACCTTTGAAAGCAAAAGACACGAGAGACCCTTTCTGAAGTGTGAAACAACAAACCTCCTTGCAGTGTCTACTCCTAGAGCTTTCCAAACAACTTCTGTGATAAGGAACAACAAAGACAATTTAATAAAGAAAAGAAAGAACAATATGATCCGAAAAAAAAGTATAAAATAAAAAATCAAATCTCTTGGCCTCTATCCACACCATTAACCTCATGTTCCTTTCTGTGCTCCATGATTGCTGTGAGACGTGAACACAGGCGGCTGCAATGGCAGCGATTAGAGCCAGTTAGGATCCGCTGCTCCACGCCTGTCTCCGCCCATATAATGGGAGTGGACAGGATAGGCCGCATGAATGCTATGAAGAGGGAGCATGTCTAATTTAGGGTCTCTAAAAACACCACACAACCCGTTTAGCTCTCATTCACTGTCCGCACCATTGAAACATGCATGAGATGAGAGCTCACCAGCAGGGGTTTTATGCAGCAAGAGAAATTATCTCTTTGGGGAGTGTGTGTGTGTGTGTGTCTGTGTGTGTGTCTGTGTGTGTGTGTGTGCGGGGGATGACACACCGAAAAGTAACTGGAAAGAAAAGAAGACTTTAAGAAAAAAGTCCTTCTTTCCTTTTCAAATGGCAAGAGAAACAAACACATAAGCACACAAATGTACACATGCATGCTACACACACACACACACATACACAGTGTATTCGGACAGTCACATGATTTTGAGAGTAGGTCCTGAGGCAATATCTGTGTATTCTGATGTTATGGCGGAGGTTTTAGTTGGGATTTGGGCGAGCCACTTCACTGCTTTCCTCACCCTTCTCCCAGGCCTTTGACCACAGACCATCACCTCTTGGCTTTCATTCTGCAAAAGGGGACCGGTGCACACAAATAAAAACACACCTAGCTTAAATGTAAGCCCTCCACATGCTGGGTTAGTACACATGAGTGCACTTGTTCATCCTCACACACACACACACACACACACACACACACACACACACACACACAATGATATGCTGTGGCAAAGAAACAAAGTTAGTTCAGTGTCTCCAGTGATACTAATGCATGAACTCATTTATAGCATCAGCTGCCAGTCTGCACTGTGATGTTTTCCTCTTCCCACGTACCAACACTGCACATTCAGAGGGAGTTTTGACAGCAGCAGAGGGTGTGAGAGAGAGAGAGCAAACAGAAAGGCAGAAAGGGATGGAAAGGGAATAACAAGAACGTGTAGCAGTTATAAGATAAGCACCATTATGCAGAGCAGACAGCAGGTGGTTAGTGGAAATGAAAGAAACAGAGATAGAAAGGGACAGGTGAGGATATGTGAAATATATTTAACGGAGTGGCGTGTGTGTGTGTTGAGGGGGTCTTCACAGATGGATGATTAGTGAACAACTCTGTGCGACTTCAGATAGAACATGAAAGGTTAGCACAACTCTGAGACGCAGATGTAGACCTTTACTGACATTCCTACCCTCTCTGAGGATCTTAAATAAATGCTCGCCTGAGCAGATTAAACAAGAGCAACATCTATCTTGACAAATGAACCAATCTGTCCTATAATCAGGAGTCTTATCTATGGACAGGAGCCTTCTGTCATCGCATCAGGGAGTTCAAGAGCAGTTACTAGTGATAGTGAGCTCAGAAATACTCTTATCTGTATGCACTCCATGAGGACTCGCCAGGAAATAACCACCTGTGCACATGTTAACAAAAAACCTACGGACCCTATGCTCAGAAGGCAGAAACACTGCATAAAGAGACGTACTTGTATAGTAGAGTAGACATGCTCATATCTGTAAAGTATACGCAGCATTTTCTGTGCTGTGTTTGTGTACAAGAGAAATTGGCCTGGTGATTGATTGGCCAGTGAACGATCACCTGAAGAGATGTGGACCCCATACCTGGAACCGCTGGGTGGCAGGTATGACAGGTATGACAAATTCATGAAGAGCAGCACTGTCAGTTGAAATGAAATGTTTGCTCTTTTGCTAACTGAGTGAGAATCTCGATACTCCCTTCTTCCTTGTTGTGTGACCTTGACAAGCACTGGCAGCTTGACTTCCTCCAGAAAACATAAAAAAATGGATCAATAGCAAAATAACTTTTAAAACGTGACAGATCACTGATTTTCAGTTTGCGAGAGCAGTTTAAAGTATGTGAACACACCAAAGCTAGTCTCAGTACTGTAGCTGGAAGTGTTGCAGCTCATACTCCCCCACCCACCACTACCCCCACAATACCACACCTGCCATAAAGACAGACCACACTGTACTGAGAAAGAAAAGCCCCATCAAGCAGCTTCCTTTTCATTCCATAATATCTATCCACAATTTGTATAATTTGCACATGAGTCTGAAGGCTATTTACACTTCCTTTACAGTGATACTGTTGCAAAGCACCTTTTATTTGCACGTCCAACAGCATGGCATGCCTGTTACCGCCCAGGCACAAATGTCTGTATGTTTGTGTCAAAGGATAAAGACGGTTTGACTGCCGGTGGATTTGGCCATTCCAGGGTGAGTGGTCTGCACTGACAAACTAAATACCATAGGTAGAGGCATATCTGTACCATTGGTTTGATAGGCCAACATTGTTTGTGGAGGGTAAGTTGATTGATCTAACAACATGTGGAGGTGTGGTGAAACAAAGGACCCTGGAATTGAATGAAAAAAAAAACAAAATACTTTCCTACACGTTCATATTCATCATCCAGAGGTATTTCAGGAGAAGTGTTTGAGAAGTGAAGTCAGATAGATAGATGGATAGACAGATAGATAGAGTAGGAGATGAACAGAGTGAAGTTGCGTAATGTGTGTACACCTACCACAACTTACATGAGTGCAAATAGATCCAATTTCTTTCTACATCGCATCAAAGCACAAATAATCTATTTACCCATGATGCAACAGTGCAGCAGAGATGCTCTTTGGCTGATCAGCGTCAGGGGTCAGCCCACTGCTTTGCCTATTATTTTTATTTATTACACCATTAAGTGTTCTTTCTCAACGCACCTTGGCTCTATGGCGTGCATGCCGAAACCATTAGCGTCCTCGGGCTAGCAAGCGTGTCCTCGGTGAGTGTATGGGGGGGGGGGGAGTAGAGGGGTGTGTGTGGTGATGGTGACTAACAGCTGCGGCAGAGAACTCTTCCCTCATTAGGAAAGCGAGGCAGCGTTGCTCCTGGCCTCTGCGCCGGCCCATGAGTGGTGCAGGGTTGCAGGCAGGTTACTCAACAGCCTCTGGCCATCCGACGTGCTGCGGACAACAAACTTGTTATGCAGTCAGGAGCTGGCAAATGATTGCACTCTATCTGGGAAAAAATCTCTCTCTCGGTCTCTTTTTCCCTACAAAGGAACTCCATGTCATCGGTTTTGAGGCACTCGCTTCATAAGCAGTTGTGGCAGTTTGGTCCATTATGTGAGTAGATTGCCAGTCTGTACTCTTCTATCTTGCATTAGAAAAAGTAATTTTGTGCCTCGTGTACCCAGCGAACAACACATGAATAAATATGAGTTTTTGTATTGATACATATTAATGTATGCAGTCTCTCCGAATCATACATAAAGAAAGGAGACAAATCTTGGCGACCAGCATTAGTCCTGTGAGCATCAACATGGAAAGAATTGATTTTGGTGGAGAAGTAATCTCCATTTCAAGGCAATTTTAGCGATAACTAAATTGAATGGTATGGAAAATGATGCATATGTCTGAATTGAATTGCGTTAAAGCAATATAGCGAGTGAGAGCGAGAGTGAGAGTGGGGTTGGTCATGGATATTCCCACGGGTGTTGTTCGGCTGTAGCCACGAGGCCGGAGGCCGAGTGGCGCAGGCAACAACAGCCGTGGGAATATCCATGACCAATCCCACGATCACGAGTGCTATATTGCTTTTATACAACAATTCTACCACAAACTAAATAATCTGAAAACACCCCATTATTGTTTAAAAATGTTAATTTCGACATCGTTCTTACACACTAAAAATATTTCCCTTTTCAATAGACAGCGTCTTGGTTGCTAGGTAATCAACATTCCTGATCCCTCGTTACGGGTCTTTGTGGTTTACATGTCTTCTTGAAAGAAATGTTGAAAGTCGGGCTGAAATCACATTCATATCTAGGTTTGCTGCATGCATGTTACAAGGACACTGGGCCATGTCATGTAAGGGACATGGTACTGCAAAAAAAAAAAAAACGGAAACATAGTCTACATTGCAGAACCACTCAACTTTATTAATTTATGGTGAATAAATGTAACACTACTGTGCACAGCCTGACGTGACGATGCTAGCACATTAGCAGCGGTTAGCTAATTATGCTAACGTTAGTTATCTACTAGTCTCCTCCAAGTGACAATCATATTATACACAATGCTGAGAACAATTAGCATCCTCGTTTATCTTACTTACATTGAGTTGACTGTGTGATTTAATCCACAGATGTGGTGAAGCACTGTTTCGGTATGGTTTGTTAAGGATTAACCATAGACAGTAAAAGATAGGGAGTAACCCATTGCTTGAAATAGTGGAGAGCTGGGATGAGAACATTGTGTCAAATCTTCGCATTGTATCGTGGAGTGATTTATTATTAGCTGTGCAAAGTCTGAGTTTAAATGTCTAGGGATATTCCAACTCATGGAACGTCTCTCGGCCAATCAGAAACACATAAATAGTTCCATAGAACCCAATTATTGTATAATGATATTTAATAGATGGAGATGCTGTCATTTTGGGCATTGTGTCCTTCATGAATATGGAAACATCTGATTTTCCAGTGGTTCTGTTCACATATGTGCATACAGAAGAATGGGTAGAGGGTTGCGGAGAAGTTGAGGTTTTGTTAAGAAGAAGCATTGTAAATGATTAACAAGGATAGTGGTTGGACTAAGATTGTAGGAACAGTGGAACAGAACAGCCAGGGCCACACTTTCAATCCTTGTAAATGGAAATTTACTACAGAGAAAGAAGCACTCACCCAGCTCCATCTTCCACAGGACCCATGTGGACAAGAATAAGGACGCTGTGTAACAGTCATTCATCTTGAACAAGACAGAGTGCTGTCATACCACAACACTTTCAAAACACAAAGAAAAGTAAAGAGTGGCAAAAAATGAGAAAAGGAAATGACTGCTTGAAGGACACTCAACCAGAATAAGCCTAAGCCCTATAGTCAAACACGAATAGCTATTAAACAATTATAAACAAAGGCGAGATTTGGACCGAGCTGTGCCTTGAGAGCATCAAGATGTATGGCTACTCTGGGGCAAACAAACACAGTCACACCGGCCATTCCTGTGGAGAGAGCGGAGGCTTTCTCTCTCTCTCTCTCTCTCTCTCTCTCTCTCTCTCTCTCTCTCTCTCTCTCTCTTTCTCTCTCTCTCAGCGCAGCCATGGTCTTTAAAGGCCTGCCAAGCGAACTGTTGAAGCACAGATTTCTGTGTGATAGAGATCTCAGGGGAAAGACAAAAAAACTATTGCGAAAATAAAGCAACAGAAGGCATGTGTCTGTGTGTGTGCGTGCGGATACTTGTGTGTGTGTGTGTGTGTGAGAGAGAGAGTGAGGAAGAGAGAGAGAGAAAGAGAGAGGGAGGGAGGGATGGGGGTAAAGCCCCTTTGGGAGCTTGAGAAGAAATATGGACAAATGAACGTGTTACCCGACACAGCCTTGGCAGCGGGCGCTTTGCCTCGCCAGTCACTTCTCCCACTTCTCTCTCTCTCTGCAGAAAACAAGGGAAAACAACTCTTCTCAATCTTTTCTCCTTTCTTTTCCCTCCTCTCCATCTTGTCCCTCTTTTGCAGCTTTCATAGTACTTATCGTTAAGGCCAATAGTTTGTATAATAACAGATACAGTAGAAGACAGCTGAAGTGCTGAATTCTCTGTTCTCTCTCCTGCATCATTCCACTCAAACACACACACGCCCCTTATCAACAAAGAAGAGAACAGAGGTGTGGGACTGTAACACATACAAGCATATGGACATTATGTTGTCTTCCAAAGTACTTTTGGAGTTTTCTTTAAAGTGCTTCTTGTCATCATCTGTGTTTGCTTGTTGATAACCATGATGCTTTGGATAAGCATTTGTTTCCAGAGTGACAAACCACTGCAGGGCTCTGGGCCAAAGCCCAAACTCAACATGGTTTCTCTTGAAGCCCTTAATTATCGATCTGCTCTGCGTGCCTGTCACCTCAGTCATCTTTGTGACGGCAGCTGGAGGAACACCCTGATGTGTTGTCTAAGAGTGCTGGGGCATGATAGGGCAAAAACAGTGAGTCCAGCTTCCCACAGTCTCACCTAACTGACATCATGAAAGTTTGTCACCTCCTCTAGCACTGTATGGTAGTCATATTGCTGTATTGCTGAAATGACTCTGATTATTAACACTTCTGTCAGCAAAGATTATTTGCAGACCACATGCTGTCTGCCATGTAGTGTCAAGGTGGAGTAGGTGATCTGCATGGGTATCAGCAGGAATATTATTATTTACTTAATACTGTATTATTTATTAAGTCTTTTGTTTCCTTTTACAGGCCATTCTGCTACGTCAGCTTTTTGACTTGCTTGAGTTCTCTTGACATGCTTGATTCATCATACAGAATTGTCCTGAATATTAACTTTACGAAGCAGACCAGAGGGCAGCCATCACTGAGGCTGTGAATACTTCTGCACATCTGTGGACCACACATGCCAGGTATTAGTGATAGACACTAACTTACAAATCTCTCCTAACGAGGAGAAAGGATACTGACACCCATCAGAACAAGCGCTCCTCTCACTCCTATTCCAGATGGTTTGTTGTAAGTCACTCTCACACGTTGTAGCAGGTTTCTTTTTTTTTTGCTGCTCTCACCCCAGTGACTAAAACACCTTAGGTTACGTTCGACAAGACAGAGCTCAAATGTGCAAAAACATCTACCTCATGACAAAGAATAGTAATCTACAACTAATACAATACAAGGTTCTTCACAGATTCCACTTCACTGCACATAAATTGGCTAAAATGGGGTTTGGCTCGGATCTTTGCACTCACTGCACACAAAATAACCCAGATACATACATTCATGCGGTTTGGCATTGCACTCCAATCAACCACTTCTGGGTGAGTGTCACAAAATCTCTCTCTTCCATCTTTGGCTGTCACATCCCAGCATCCCCTTCCTTATGCATACTTGGTGATACATCCACAGTCAATTTAAGCAACTCCTGCAATAAAACACTGCTGGTAGCGCTGACTATCGCCAAGAAAACAATCCTCATGAACTGGAAATCTCACCTCAAGAAACCTCAAGAAAAAAACTCACATCACTCATTGGAAAAACTTGTTAACAGACTATATATCATTAGAAAACCTATCAACTACAAACTTAATCAATACTCAGGATACAACCTCTCCTTGGTACCCCTTTATCACCTACTTACAGTCCTGACCCTCTTTGCCTGAGTTCCATCTCCACACGATCATAACACACTTCATCAACAGATACACATATCATCGAACACTAGGCAGGGGAGGGTAGCTGGAACTGTTATTGTTATTATTATTATTATTGTTATTATTATTATTATTATTATTATTAGTAATATAAATAGCATCCCCTTCTTTCCCTCCCCCTTTTATTTACATTTTCTGATAAACTTTACTAATTTCACTCTTTCTCTCTGCCTCTCCCATCGTTATTCTGACGGGGCCCCATTGGATGGCTTGGGAGACTCGGTCCTGGCGGGTCGCTGTGTGGTTTTGGCATTGGTTGGGTCCTGTGGGTTATCTATTGGCCCTGGGCCCCCGGTGTGCACTCTCCTCATACGCTCATGCACACGCCTTGTCCTGGAAGCACACAGCACGCTTTACTCTCTTTTAATCGCACTACATGTTAGGTGACATACATAAACAAAACTACAAAACAGGCTAGGGTAAGAGTGGAGTGCAGGTAGATGCCTCATCAGGTGTCTATCTGCATGCCTCACTTATTTTAATGCACACACTGAGGAGGCATACATCTTACACAGGGTAAGTGTGGTGTGCATGGGGAAATCCTGACAGATATTCACCATGCATGCCCACTTCTTTTAATGCTACACTCTAGATAGACCCCTCAACCTAGCCATTCACATACTGTACATATTTAGGTCAAGAGTGGCGTGTTGGGTGAAGGTCTGGGGGCGAGGTGTGGTTGGTCGTGGTAGTGGGGGATGTGTGCATATGCTGGGGGCCTGGGGCGATGGGTGGCACGCAGGTCCTCCCCTCTGTCAGCTCGTCGCAGTATAACTGCAGGGGCTGGGTGGAACTGTGGCCATTAATGGGTGCCCAGGTTGGCAATCAGTCAGGCAATCAGTTATTCCTATCATTATACTTATCATTAATAGAATAATTACAACTCCTCTCCTCTGAAACCCTCCCTCTCTATGTTCCAGCTTCTCTCCTCCTGGCCCAACAGCAAGCCAGCCTTATACATATGCGCACACACACACACACACACATACATCCTCACATACTCACTACCCCTCACCCCCACCCCCATCCCAACACCACCTCATTCACACTCTTAGAGCTACCATCCGCACCCCCCCCCCATCCCCCCTTCTTTTCAATCCGGTCATCAATTTCATCCCTGATAATCATATCTGTAATCATCCTGGACGCAAATCATCCTTAGCCTTTCTGTTATTAATGTTATGTTGTGTTATGTATGTAGTATTCATGTGCATGTCGTAGTGTTGCATTTTCTGTAATGTCAATGATGTTTGCAAATAAAAAAAAAAAAAAAAAAAAAGGCAGAGCTCACGAGCGCGAGCCTAATTCAGCTACCAGTGAACAGTTATTCTGGATTGTTTTATGCAGAATAATAGAGCATGGGTGGCTTAGTAGAGGCAAGATAGAAAGAGAGAGAGAGGGAGAGAGAGAGAATGCACAAGGGCTAAAGAGATGATGAGGGCCGTTCCGAGGTTCGTCAACATAAAAGCCCCCGGTCCAGAAGGAGATTTATTTTTGGGGATAATCCAAGAGGAGGCTGCATGGAGCAGCGCCCTGTCCCCTCTTTATATGAGAGTTGGGGGGGGGGGGGGGTGGACGGGAGAGGGGAGGGTGCAGGGTGGTTATGGGTAATTGATTGGGCACAGATGCCCGCGGCACATGGGGCGTTTTGTAGCGTGAGAAATATTTACGGCCTGCAAGACTGGCACAGCCGCCATGGGGACGATGAAACATTGATTAATCCACATGATGTCTTACAAATCTGGCAGTCAGACAGACAGGCAACGCATAAACTGACACATGCTTGCACACACACACACACACACACACGCACACGCACACGCACACACACACACACACACACAGACACACACAAATTGCAGTGTGAGTGTGTGCATGTGTGTATGTATGTATGTATATGTGAGTGAGTGAAAGAGGGAGAGAGAGAGAGTGAACTTGAGGAAAGAGGTGGTGGTGGTGGTGGTGGTATTGGTGGTTATAATATAAATATATATACTCTTTTGATCCCGTGAGGGAAATTTGGTCTCTGCATTTATCCCAATCCATGAATTAGTGAAACACACACAGCACACAGTGTACACACAGTGAGGTGAAGCACACACTAATCCCGGCACAGTGAGCTGCCTGCATCAACAGCGGCGCTCGGGGAGCAGTGAGGGGTTAGGTGCCTTGGTCAAGGGCACTTTAGCCGTGCCTACTGGTCGGGGTTCGAACCGGCAACCCTCCGGTTACAGGTCCGAAGTGCTAACCAGTAGGCCACGGCTGCCCCACGGCTGGTTGGGGGGTAGACTTGAATTAACTTAATAGGCCTGGCAGCATATTACCCCTCTTTATTTTGTGGTGCGTTCAAGCATAAAAATATGCAATACAACAAATCACAAAGAGAGTCTGGCCACCACCCTTTCCCTTCTCTTTAGGCTGTCCCTCCCTGGGTGGCGGCGCCCAAACAGAACGCTGCATTATGGATGTTAATTTAATGCTCCCAGGCAAAAATGGGGGCCCTGGCTCAAATAATGTGTCTGCTGGCAGCGTCTGGAGGTTTGTAAAGCCGCTGTTTGTTTGTCTGTCTCCTTCCTACCCTCTCTTTCTCCACGACAGATTCTCTACCTTCCTTTTCCCCTCTCCTTTCCTTGCACAGTATTTAATGTGATTGGCTGGGCATGGGTATGACAGTCTGGGGAAAAGTCACCATAAAAATATACGTATACGGTGTCAATGTGTCAGGCCCCTCCGTCAAACGGCTGACACACATTGTCACGCAACTGCTAAGGCAGTCGGGAAAAGCTGCATCCCAAAGCACACACACACAGGCACACACCACCACCACCACCACATTGCTCGTCCATTGGAGGAAAGATGTATTTATAGTCCCATCTGGAGGAAGAGTGAATTGTGGGTAATGAGATGGCGCGACTTTGGCCGCGCTTGTTTACCAGTATTTTTGAAAAGCACCATGGGGCAACTCTGGGCTGCCTACAAACCATTAGCAGTGAAAGGATGATGTATGAAACTCACTTCCCAGAGCAACTTGTGTGTGCTTCCCCACCCCGCCCCCTTGGCTCGCCCAGTTTAATTGTGCATTAAAGACCACTCACCGCACCATTTGTTACATATGTTTGTGTACATTGGAGCAATCTCCTGGCTTCTTATTTCAATATCTAATTAATTCACTAGTCAAAACTTAAAACCACAGCAACAATGAAGAATACAAAAAAAAAAACACAAACAAAAAACACACACAAAAACAAAACGGCCAACAAACCCCCACACTCTGAGAAAACCTCAACTTCATTAACTTCCGTGCCTTTTGGATGCGATGGAGGTTAATTGCGAAAAACATCACGTGACGGAAATCCTCAGAGCTTTCCATCTTTGGATTTTACGATCAGTGGCAGATAATGGAGGACTTCATTAAGTCTCTCCATAAATCTCCACAGCCTAAGTGAACTCATGCATTTCACTCATTCATTCATCAATTTATTCATGTACTTGTTCATCATCTCTTTTTATCTTTTAAACTCGCTCTGCGTCTATTGCCCGTCACCCTGCATGACTGGACTGTTTTGTATTGGTAACAAGCAGCGTGCAACATCACTGCTGCAGCTTTCGCACTGTCAGGAGAGATTCTGCACCCCTTTAATTTCAGTTACCTCCCCATCAGTTCCAGTACACCACACAACAGAGCAGAGCCAAGCTGACAAGAGAGCGTGGGAGATAAGGCGAGCCGGGCAAGACTAGCTGCTGCAACAAAACAAGAGATATAGAAACCAACAGTAGACAAAAAGCTGTGGTGCAGTGATTGCCTTGGTTTGGTGTTGATGTGCTGTGGGACATTTGTTTGTGTTTGCTAAGGCAAAATGTATTTTTCTTTTTCTTTGTATTTTTTAGATGTGTGTTACTGGTGTGTTTTGGGTTGGAGCATGTAGCCTGTACCTGTGGAGACACCTAAGGCTCACAGGTAGGTGTGTTTTTGGATGGGATGGGAGGTCATTAGGGTGCAGGGAGCATTGGGGAATTCAAGAGGTAAGGGTTTTATCTTAACTGAAAAAGTAACAGCTGTACAATATCTATGGTGCAGGTCGTGCCGGGCTCCTTCATGCAGGTACTATCTCACAACAATTAATTATCTCCCTGCAATCCTTTCTTCCCACACACACACACACTATTACCCCCCCCCCCCCCAACACACACACACACACACAACATACTGTACAAGCCCACCCCCAGCCTCTTGTTTTCCAAGATTCATGCCTTAAAACATTCATTAGCCATCTCTCCAGGGCATCTTTAAGCCCTAGCACTGCCATCTGATTGCAGTGTATTTTACTAGACGAATAGTAAGTATCTAACACAGTCACAACAGCTTCAGGGGCCATGCAGGCTGGCTTTCATGCAACAGAGAGGGTCTGGAGTGTTTGGGCAGGAATGACTTGTAGATGAATGTAACACTTGTGGCCCTAATTTCAATGGCAGGCAAAGTGCAAAGTCTATCAAGTCCAAGCAGCATTCATAGCAGGTCTAGGTTCATCTCAAACAAGCACAACAAAGCGACACACAACAATAAAAATAAACATTTTCATAAGACATGAACAGTTTTAAGTAATCATACAAATAGTAATAATGGTAATATACTAAATAATTTCAACAGAATAGCAAACCATCATAATAACAATTAAACATAAACACATACAAACCATGAGAAGAATGAAGACCTCTTAGTGTTGATGGAAGGCAAACAGAGCAAATGTTCATCAGAGGATTGCAGTTGGTGAGAGGGGACATTGAGCTGGATCATATTATTAAGATAACAAGGTTCAAGACCAAGAAGGTGGGAGAGTAGTCTCTTCCCAGCTTTGGCTTTTTTCTCTGTATTTTTCATTTCTCCGACCGAGAAGCATTCTGGGAGTTGAATGAGAAAACTGAAATGCCAACTTAGACAGAGGTGGCGACCTTCAACCAAAACGCAAAGGTCAAGCCAACACCTCTTTGTTGACGTGTCACTGAGCAAGTGGCAAATGGCATCACAAAACAACAGCCAGAGAGAGATTTATACCTCTTGCCTTTCCTTTTTCCATTGGGGATTTATATACGCGGAGAAATGGCATTCCCATCCTAGACTTGCTTTATCATCACATCCCTACCTGGACAATCAACCTGACAGAGGTAAAGGTCTTTCTGTGGTCAACCAGAGTGGGACTGACAGCCCAGGAGGGCCACAGAATGGAACTATCTTCTAAATACAACAACACTTTTGTTGGCTTAGGCACATGTTCATCATGAAGTTATTTTAAAAGCTATACAACTACTATAGCATTACTGTAATACTCTGCACCTGTTATAATCACTGACCGTATATCCTGCTGCTATTGATAGTACTTCAACTATTAATAGTGATATAATAATTGACCATATGTGTGGAAAAATAGGTGGAATAGGTCTGAACATGTCAAACAAAGGAGAAAGAAAACCTCCTGACATATTGAACATGAACTGTTGTATTTATTGACCATGTGGCTCTGTTCATGTAATAATACATCTGGTCTCAGTCTTCATCGCTCATAAAACTGTTTGTTATTACACACTCTATTCTTTGAGGTCAGCATTTTATTCCCACTAGATCCAAAAGCAGTCCACAAGGTCAGAGCTACCCACAAGGCTTTTCACTTTGTTAGGCAGGAGCAACAGACAACAGATCTGAGAGTGCTGATGGGAAAGGAGCAAGTCCTTGCATAAGCCCTGGGGCCAGTATCTCCAATGGCGGGAGATCCTTAATTATCTCCTTTCCATGTCAAAAGAAATGGAACAGGAGATGGGAAAGGAGATGAGTGCTGATGTGTGTGTGTGTGTCTAGGGATAGAGAAGAAGGACCAGGCTTCTCTTGCCGGCATCAGAGATCAATAACTCTACCTAGTGAGTCAATCACAGCTTTGAAAACACACCTCTTGAAGTATATTAGAAGGAACTATCAAACAGACCCAAGAGGCTACCATGGAAGATGTAAGACAGTTCACACCTCCATGTTCCAGAGGTAGTTTTTCCAAGAATAAACAACAACAACAAAAACACTTTCATAATGGAAAAGGTATCTCTCTCAACTTTTCACTGCAGTGCGTTATGAGATTGCAGCTTCGTCTGGAATAAGCAGAATCAGTTATCCCATCCCTGGAGTGTCGTCCATAAAAAGTGGTGGCATGTGTCAAACTCAGAGGTAAGCCTGTGTGTGTGTGTGTGTGTGTGTGTGTGTGTAGGGGTTTCTCGGCACTCTCATCCCCCGTCACTGATAACTGCATTAGAAGGAACATTAATGAGTTCCTATCTACAAGCCTGTCATTTTTATGCATAAAGATGCACTTCACTTACTGACAGTCCCACACACTCACACACAGACACAGGCACACACACAAGGCATGCTCTTCACCCCCCCCCCCCCCCCCCCCTCTCTTACTTACCCTCTAGTTAGTGGACTACTGTTTAAATTGGACAGGATGTTAGGAATGATTCTAAATTAGGGAAAAAAGATGATGGAAATACACATGCACACACACACACACACATGCACACATGCACACACACACACACACACACACACACGCACACACGCACACACACACACACACACACACACACACACACACATGCACACACACACACACACACACACACACATACAGACTGTATTGTGATGAGCATCATCGTGATATGCAGCACATAAAAGTTTGAAGAGTAGGAGGGTCAGTTGTGTGTGTGTGTGTGTTTGTGTGTGTGCTTCTGATGTTAATCTGGTATCCCTGGAATTTATGTGTATTAATTTTGAACAAGATCATTAGAATTAAAAACAAACAAACATAGCAATCATCTTTTGTTTCTGACAAGTAAAAGAAAAGTTATGTAAAAGTACAACCAATGTTTCAGAACATGACAGGTTTGTCTTAAAGATTTTCTAATTCTGTTTGAATGGACGAACGTCAGATCCTTAGGTACAAAAGGTCTGACAGATATAACCACTGTTTTGGTATGGACATAACTAGGACAGCAAACTGTTGTTGAATTTCTGCTTCTATGCAGTGACCACATAAACCCAATTTTCTACTGTATCTCCAGAAGTCCCAGGGTCCCTTATGGTCCCCTGGACGCATACTGACCCTCAATTACGAAATGAACATACAACATAAAACAGGGGTAGGACAGGTCTGGTCATTTCCATGCAAAGCTGGGCATTTATCAGTATGAATGTGAACCATGGATACGCTCAAATCTCGCATCAAGTTTTTGAGTTGGTATGGTCTTCCAGTGTAGCACAGGAAATTGGCAGAGGATTGAAAAGTTGGAGTGTTTTATATTCATGGAATGTAATCTATTGCAGAGGTGCTCAACCTTTTTGGGGCTAAGATATAAGATATATCAAAGGTCAAACAAAAAACGCTAAGACACCAACTTATGGTTAGGCCCACTGATTATAAAGTTTGTCAGACACATTATTAAATGACACCCATCATGAGTATTTTGAGTTATGAGTTTATTTTGAAAAGTGTAACAGTCATGGCATGAATCATGCACGTCTCCAATGTTCCATGGACAGGTATTCGTGTTTTCTTTTCCAAGAACAAATGGTATGTGTGGTATGGTTTTGAATGCATTTGATAGTAGCACATGGTGTGTTCTGTCTGCAAAATAAAGTGTATTACACTTAATTCACATACTTTCCCAACTTTATTTGATGCTACTTGTCTGACAGCCAAAACTAACTGGTTCAGCTGGTCTTGTAATGTCACCAATACTATCTCAAGGTCAGAAACATCTCTTTTGGATGTGTTATGCACCAAATATTCTATTCCAAATGTAAATTCTAGGAGCGAGGCCTCTAAAATGAGAATATATAGTTGTGTGATATTTAAATTGCGCTTGTTTTCAGCCGCCACTTTTACCACCCATTTAACACCCATTCATTCTTATGCTGGAATCGGAGTGATATGAACGTTTCATGAATCACATGTTAGCCCCTTTCTGTGCTTGATTGATAATTGAGTGGTCTTTAATGCAGTCAGACAAAGGTGTTTTCTTTTTCATTCTTTTAAATTGTACATTTTTGTAGTCGGCTTCAAAAACATGTGTTTTTGTATTTCATATCACTGTTGTGAACATAATGAATATGAGAGCAAGCAGAGAAACACATTACTTAGATACCTATTTTTTTTAAAAAGAAGTGCTGTTAATCATGTCTTGTCAGAAAGTATTCATATTTAAGTCTATTATAATAGTGTTGTGGTTTAATTAATTATCCTGGTCAGTGAAAGAATCTATGAATAAACACCACCTTTTACACTTATAAGAACTTGTACATACAATTGAAATCAGAAGGCAAAGTTAAGTTCAACAATGTTACTCTATTAAAGTCAACATTAAGTGATAAGTGTTTAAATACTTGAAATGCCAAGTACAAAAGGTCACCACATTATTTTAGTGGCATGACATCTCAGCTTTCTGGACCATATTTTCATCCATAGTTGACTCACTCTGACCACCTCTATGTGGTCAACACTAAACTCAGACTAAGGAGACTTGGCATTTACACAGCATCCACCCACAACACAGTCATGCTGAAAAAAATGAGCCTGACCTAGCAACACACACATTGGAATCTAGAAGTCTTATTGAGTAAGTGAGAAAGATCTTCTTCTTTGGGCCCGTCCCAATACCTCCCCTACCCCTAGATTTTTGCCCTAACCCTCGTTTTTGCGCGTGCACGTGTAGGGCTAGGTTGTCCCATTACTTTAGGGAGCAAGGGGAAGTGCTATTTTCCCCTTAAAATCAACCCTCAAAATATAGCCAGGACCGATGCAGGCTTAAAACGAAGTGGGAGATGAAATTACCCAGGATACTGTGCGAGCTCAGTGTGTCGGTCAATTTTTTCATATATTTTTGCAAATAAGCATATTAAAATTTCGAAATATGTTGGAATGTGTTAGTTTGATGGACTGTTGAGTTTTGAACACTAATGTTAGAAAATATCTCATGAAGCTATCTGACGATGTTCATGATATCTGCTGATTGCTTTGAGAGAGTCTGCCCATCAAATAACGTTATAAATCAATCTGGGTAGTTTTGTCAATATTTAGGATGTGTGTTCTGGCGTTCACATGAACACGAATGTCTTTGTTGATTAACCAGACGTAGATAAACCAGCACAGCTCACACAACAATGACCGCTGTGTGACCAGACGGCCCTCAAGTCGGTGTCATGCCGGCCACACACCACCAAGAGTCGCTTCAGCACCCTCTGGTGGGCATGCACGGCTAAAAACACGGGGTTTGTCAACAGAAGCACATGGCCAACGCAAACGGCTTCAACGAGGCACGGCTGGCAGCCAATCATCTCCACCCACACCTGCATCGCATCAGACCTCATTTGTCCAAGCACAAAAGGAACAGCGCCGTTGAGGAGATGTGAGTTCTGGATTTTCTAACCCTCACTCCCATATCCGTTTTCCACAGAAGGCGCCTAAACAAAAGACGACCCACGGACGACTGGAGCCCCGACTGGCCGAAGCTGGCGTACAGTGGTGACCTCCAGCCTCCCTTCCTCTCCACAGTGGTGAGCCCCTCATCTGCACCTTGCCTGCCTGGCTGATTTCCCCAAGAACCTTCTCCCCCTGCACCGGACCACGACGAGGGGTCTTCACTTTCACCCACCAAGCCACCACAGTGTTGAACAGAAAATAAACACACCCGCGTTGTCGGGTTTTCACTTCATTCCTGCCTTCGGTTCATTCTTGCCCTGCTACAGCTGGAACGGGCATGTTCCTGAATGAAAATAGTAGCAGGCTACTACCGGTAGACACGTCGGCGCTGCGCGTGATGTAGGTGAGCACGTTCGCTACGCTAATTTGCATATAGTGGTGTCCCAATTCATAGGGAAAGATCTTCACCCCTACTTCCCTTGTCGAGGGGGCTTTAATATTGAGGGCAATCAAAACCAAGTGGAAGTTTTAAGGGGGGAGAAATGGGACTGGCCCTTTTTATAATATTTTGTCAATGCTACACTTAGTGTAACTCGGGTGCGGCAGTGGCTCAGAAGGTAGAGGAGTTGTCCAGTAACTGGAACCCAACTCCTCCTGACCCTGTCGAAGTGTCCTTGAGCAAGACACTTAACCCCAGTGCTCCCGATGAGCAGGTTGGTGCCTTGCATGGCAGTGTTAGATTCTCTGGTTGTTGCGTTGTGTTTTAGTTCTAATTTCTGTATTGAAGATGGTCAATAAAGCTTGACAGCGGGATCAGGATCGGCGATTAGATGATAATTTATTGTAGATGGTACAACAATGAATAACAGCACACAGGCTAAGTCTCAAACAGTAAAACTGTGCAGAGTCTAACAGTTGTGATTGTTATTAGAAGCGGCTGCTAAGCCTTCCGACAGAAGATGCTCCTCGGGTCGCTTCCTCGATCCGTCTCCGAGTCAAAACCTAAGACAAAGCCTGTTATACTAAAATATACAAGCGTCAATCATGCCAACGTGGCAGGTGCCAACCAGTGTACACAACCCGGCCCTGGCCAGATGGAGATACTAGCCTGAATAGGCAGACATGCTGTCTTCCTCGGCCCATGTTATCACTGATGTTCCTCGGATGTTCCTACACATCGGCCTGTATGACCTTCCTGCTGGTACACAGGCCTAAGGCACAGGTATGTACAATAATATGGACCTCTCCCTCTTGTATACTACACACAGAAGTAACATATGAACACATCAGAATACAGTAAGAATTCTACAGCAGCCTCCACCATCGTTGTGTGAGTGTGTGTGTATGGGTGAATGTGAGGCATGACAATGTAAAGCGCTTCGGGTGCTCGCGGGAGTAAAAAAAAAGCGCTCTATGAATGCAGTTCATTACCATTTAACTCCAGCGAAAATTGACCTAGGGTTTTTTTCTGCATTAAAACACATCAAATAAGCCATAGAGACAGTATTTTTCATTGATCAACCACTACAGAGCTTGTTCCAGTATACGCTATAGCCCCAAATAGCAAACAATGGATTAGCTAAGGGCCATGAGCGAAACGCTTCCCAAATAGCATTTTTTACCAGTAATATTGTTCAAAACAGCACCAAACCTCGTCAGTAGCTTGCTCAGGGTCCCTACATGAAACGAAGCACCAGCAACGTATAATAGTTTGCGAACCCGGAGTTTATTACAGAAGACCAGTGTTCGTACAGCTATTTAGACTTGTGACGTCACTCTCCATTTTATATAGGCTTACACACATGATTTCACACTTGAGGTTCACAGTCAATTTTCCTTCGAAATATAGGTCATATGATCGTGGCTGGCTGGCCGACAAGTTGAAAGAAACTAATCATACCAGCAAACACAATGCACCCTACTTCGGGTAGGGGTAAACACTGTTTCAAGGTGCGCCCGTGTGTAAAATTGTGCTCCAGAGTCAAAAGACATTTTTTGGTATAGCAGTGCAATGCAAACATGGAAATGCATACAGACCCAATAGCACAGAAATGGCAAACATACGACTTAAATTTAAGACCCAGAATTGTTTACAGATGGGCTACAGAAAGTCTCCCGTTTAATAGCCAAGTTCACCTAGCCTAATACAAGGCCTGCCTTTGGTTCATTTGATTCGTTTTACTTGGATAGCCTAAGCCTACCAAACATCAAGCAAATGACTTGTTCGACTTTTGTTCATGGTTGGAACACAAATATCTTCATGTTAGGCATTTCATATAATGTAGCCTAATGCAGTGCATTGTGCGCCTGGTGTTTATATCACAAAACGTTTGTGCAGCAATACACTTTTATGACAGGCTGATCTTTAATAATGCCAACAACGAGGAAATACATTTCAGGTCCAATTGACTTATATGTTCACGTAACGTATGGGTGTATGGGCATTTGTATAAAAAAGAGAACCATTAATCTACATGCGAAATTCACTGAATATTAGTGTAGATTCCCTCTTGTTAAGACCTTAAGAATGAAATTGCACAAAATGATAAATCGCCTCATTAAACCTCTCCCCGTGTCAGTATATCTATGGAACTCCTCCTATGGCGTGAGATTGTAGGCCTAATGATTTTTAAGCTAAACAGCAGCGATGGTCATGGCCGCTGAGTGGAAGGGAGACCTCCGGTTAAACCATAGTGATCTTGCTACTCAATGTTTTTCTAAGGTTGGCTATCACTATGTTACAATGGCAGTGAAATATTATACACATGGCTTCCGCTTTTGCAGCCTACACTGTGCATTTGTTTTAATTCATCAGTATTTTTCCTAGCAAAGAACACAGTCTGAACGTACCAGAAAAATGGTACAGCCCAATGGGGGTGAGGGTTTGAAAATCGTATTTCATTAGATTATATCCTGAATTGTTGGTATATGATGGTAATACTGCATTTAATTACATGCAATATAGGATAACATTACATTTTATTACATTTTTTCAGTACCCCCCAAACTATTATTTTCATCCCTTTTGGGAGGGTCCAAGTCTCATCTAGGGGGGGTCGGACCCCGCCAATACCCCCCGTAATTCGAACCATGCAGAAGACTGTTAAGAACACTTACCAACTGTCCCCCTACCAGCTCCTCCAACCCCAGCAAGGAGAATAGATTATTAACCAAACGTGACAGTACAACAAATCCTTGCGAAACTGGGTTGATTTGATGTGTTTTAATGCAGAAAAAGACCCTGGGGTCAATTTTCGCTGGAGTTACACTTCAAGCATGATGAAGGGTACCACACCAGACTTTCTAATGAAGAGACAGCACTCAAAAAATCCTCCATGGGGCTAGTTTGTAACGGCCGTTGTCTACACATATCACACCCCTTCCTCGGCAAAACGTTGACATGTGAATACATTGAGCCAATCGTGTGGTGTGATGTGAATACATTGAGCCAATCATATGTTGTGAACTTGCCGCTGGAGCAAGATTGGTGTCGTGAAGCCTTGCTCACGCGCATTTCTGCCGAAGAGGTTGCCCGATGAGTGCCCAAAAAGCGTTGCAATATGGCCGCCGAGTGGAGGGACTTGCCTTAAAGGACTTTGACCACACTGACCCGAGCTGTTGTTGATACCGTGTGTGTTCTCTCCTTTTGTAAGTACCTCAGAATAATTAGAGTTCATGATGGTCATGGGGGTCTTTGTTAGCCTAGGAATCTAGACGCAAATTTAATTTGCTGCCTGGGCTAGTCTAGCAACTCTCCGTTGGCTTGCGAGCTAGAGAAATTAAGCTTCAATAAGGCCAATCACATTGTGTATAGAGTCGGTAAGCGGGCTTAACATAATGATTGATTGCAGAGTTGCAATGGTTCGGCGTGAATTTCCTGCTACTTAAAAACAAAGAAGATGGATGTTGCTGTTGGCGAACAGCGTGACACGAGTTAAGCTTTTTTTAAGTTGGCAAAAGTTTGAACTAGCCAACTAGCTCCGCTGGTGGGAAAATGCATGGGACTCATGAGTTGTAGAGCTATCCTATTGCATGCAGAGGGAATTTGAAAGACAACCGATTATCCCGCCCCTCAGACTGAGCACTGCGAACGGTGAGTCCCCAGACCCTACATTTTAATGTGGGTCTGGCTCGTCAGGCTAGGTCTTTGTATGTCTAGCCTTGGCAACAATGTACATACTGTAACAATGTACTTCTGTAATAAACACTGTGTTCGCTAACTTGTTGGTGTTTCGTTTTATGCGTAGAGACCCTAAGCAAACTACTGACGAGTTAGGTGCTGTTTTTAACAATATTACTGGTTAAAAAAATGCTATTTGGGAAGTGTTTAGCCCATAACTACTTCCCTGTTTGCGATTTGGGGCTATAGCATATACCAGACCAAGCTCTGTAGTGGTTGATGAATGAAAATTACTGTCTCCACGGCTTATTTGATGTGTTTTAATACAAAAAAACACCCTTTGGGTCAATTTTCACTGGAATGACACTTTAAGACTACAGCTTGGCTGAATTTTCCATTGTCATGCGTTCTTTAGAATATGTAATAACCGTAGGTTATTTGGATACCTATGAAGTAGCTCCAGTTTTTTGGCCGTATCACACTTGTATATTAATTTGCTTATTACGTTTAAATTATAACAGCAAATGAACACAACGCAAGTGGCAACGGTGGTATAAGTGGGATAATGGACTTCACAGTGTTCGGTTCACAGAACTGGCACGTCGGTGTGTTTTACCACCTCAAACATGCATTTCTTTGGATAAAATAATCTGCTGAATGAATACATGTAAATGCAGAATGGGATGTCATTGAACTTCCGGTGGGTCTACTGGTAGGCGTAACATTCCAATACTTTTATCCAAAACCTATTCCTGCACAAAAGTTTGTATGCGCACACACACACACCAATAAGAATAACTTGCCTTGTTATATTCCATTAACATTCAGAGAAGACAGACATGTTTTAAGTTGTGGGCCTCTATTCATCCAGATCACCACCAGTACGTGCTGCATGATTGTGGCAGACAGACGTTTCTAAGGGCAGAGAGAATGCTTTTGTAAAGAGCAATTCAGCTCGGTGAGTTCAAAACTCCCACTTGAAATTGCCTTCTCAATTGCTTCTTGTTAAAACCTGGCCAGCAAAGCCCTACCATTCAGCTGCAGTACAAAAAAATAAATGAAAAACAAAACCAAAAAAATATTTGAACAGATATAAAGTTAGAAGAAAAAAAAACAAGTTGTTGTCATATATATGCTCACTTTGGCTATTGACAGGTGAGATGAGGCCTGTCTGTCTTCACCTGATTGATAGGGCAAGATGACAAGTTATCTGCCGCTTTCCATCCCATAGCTGTTCAATCAAAAGGTGTGCGCCATGACTGATGTCATCAATATGCATGGAGGGGCTGTCACTGCCATGCTTTACTGCCCATTTGGTGTCACACTTTTTTGCTGTATTTGTTCCACCTTTTTTATTTTGCTCTTTTCTTTTTCTTTTCTTTTTTCTGTTTCTTTCTCTTCTCTTTGATCTTTTTCTTGCAGGGCCACGGTGTAGTCAGGTTTCAGGCGACACAGGACTGCTGTCCTCACTGTCAAAGAAAAATAAGTGGATGATAAGCTTGAATGTAATTCCACTGTAACCTCGCCACCTGGTGTAAAACTAGCAATACCTGAATTACATTTCTCTATCGCATTTCACATGGACTAACAAAATATGCTTACATTTATGACAAGATTTTCTTCATGATTTCAGGGAAGTCTAGATGGCCCCTCAATAGGAAAGAAGCATTCACAAAAGCAAATGGCCTCACGTGAAAATATACCTCGCCATTCATTGATATTTATCCATATGTTGAAAGCAAAATAGCCACAAAACTCTTTCAAAAGTTTTGTAAGGGTAATCCAAATGTGAAGAGCCAATGGCATTTCCTAAAGATATTCCCAGTGGTATCAACAAAACTAATCCAAAAAGTGAATGTGTCCTCAGACACCTTTGACCACACCCAGGGGCATTATTAGAGGGTGGACAGGGGGCGGGTGACCCCCGGGTGACCCCCGCTCCCCCACCAACATTGTCATCTAAAAGATGGATAAATGCCAGCGACAGAGACAAACCAGTTCTAACTACTCACTAATGATTCTAGCGGCGGGCAAGATAGCCTAATCAAAAACAAGATCGCAAAAAGAAAGCAGATAGAAAGTACCGAAACAAATCTCCAACATGCACACAGTTTTCATGTGCACGGGGGAGAGAGCACGCACAGCTCTTACATGATTATTGGTCTGTGGTGGTAGCTGGCTAATCACTGAAGAAACAGCCTTAAGCTTATGGATATACTTTAAAGAACATTCTGAAAATGTAAGCAACTGCTGTCGCACAGTGCGGGCTACTCAGAAGGTACAGCAAAGAAAAATATTAAAACAGCAATATCATACGCTTTTTAGCTCAGAGTAGGCTAATCAATCCTGCCACAAAATGCCAGCAGCCCGCCGGAAAATCGTGAATTCTTCCGAATCTCCCGATTATTACTATTGATCAACGAGGAGCAGGATAGCAGTGGAGGACTGTCCTGTTACTGTATCAGCAGATGAGAAGGGCCTCAGCATGCAACTGATGTTACCGGGTAGGCTCATAGGTTGGTGAAGGAGAATGTTTAATCGTAGCCAGCTGAGTTGAGCAGTGATTCTATGCTTTTATAAGAAAGCACGCCAAGTAAAAGCAAAAAAAAAATCCCTGGCAGACCTTTACAAAATATGACCAGCCGCTGTATTAATCATCATAAATGATACACCAATACACCATACACACATGGCTCTAACTCAAGCACACCAGTATGTGTGATCATAGTTGCAGAACTACTGTCTCCACGTACTGTCGGGTAATGCACTAAGCATTGTAAATCTGGTCGGATAGGCCTAAATCTCCGTTTTTTTAACACTATGATGTCCACATGGAATTTAATTTCTGTTTATAAAAACATAGCGAAGTGTTGTGGGTAACCTATGGCCATGTCCATTTCCCTTGTGGGTTAAATGTTTTCATGCAGATGTCTGGATGTGAGGTAACAGATCATGCATGTGTGTTTTAGGCATAGTGTAGGCTCTATTCTCTGATGGACAGTGTGCAGAAATTGCACATTTACTTAACAGTATTTACACAATTTTCAGTAGTATCTGTCCCTGTCCCTGCCACCACCCCCCCCCCCCCCCCCCCCCCACCCCCAATATTGAAGACACAGTAACGCCCCTGACACCACCCACAACACATGAACAACACACCCTGAAACTAGTTCAATAAGCAAGGTACAGTACCGGTAATGTGTTCAAAATGCCCTCCACGTCTGGCTGCATGGGCCCAGTTGGCGAAGCTGTTGCACATGCAGCATCCCTCCAGAAGAATCCAAACAGGATGCTCCCCATCCTGCCCCCCTCCTCTCCTCTCCTCTCTTCTCCCCTCTCACCCCTGACTCTCTGTCCTCCTCCTTCTTCAGTTTGACTTTCATGAATTAAAGATGGCCTGCGGTAAGCAGTGCCTCTGCTGTAAAGCTTTATGGGTTAGCCCTATAAACCGTTGTGGCCTTGAACCAAGCCCAGTGCCCACTGACCTTTTCCCAGGCCCAGATTAATGTGCCCGTGGTATGACTGTCACGGTGGTAGGAAATGGGCGACATGTTTTGGCAAATGTCACGCTCCTAATTGATTATTTTATGCCTTTTTTGCGGGGGTGACCTGCGATGGTCTTTGGGATTACATGGTTCTGTGTTTTTATGTGTTGTGAGTATGCATGAAACTATGTAGGGATTTACTGAATTCCTAACAAGCTATTCAGATTTTTTTTTCTGCATACATGGTTAACACTGGTATTGTCTCTATAACAAAGGTATGAGCATGACAGACAGGCTTGTACAAGGTTTCTATAACAAAATTTGACATAGTATGCTGATTTGCCCATTTGTCATAATGCTAAAAGTATTTTACTGTAGGTATTTAGGTATAGTGAATTGTTACTATGCCGTACTACAAAGTTCCAAGTTTCCCAGCTATTCCTTTCTAACACCTACTTAATATAATACTGTACATATATCGAAGGAATACGAACATAATGAAGAAAAGCATGACAACTGATTCACTCGGAACTAGCAAGTGTGCAGTTTTCTATGACACCTCATGTCCTACATGTCCTCATGCTCCACACACACACAAAGAATAAACATTTGGGTTGCATAAGAAAACACACCTTGAGTTAAAGCTTGTCTTGATGCTGGCAGCAAAACTTGAGCAAAAATCAGAGCAAGGTCTTCTCAAGGTCTTCTGTCGCCATTAACTTACATATCTCCTCCAGCCAGTTCCTGGGGTTCCTCTTTTGATTTACCATGTTACATCATTAGGCTTGAATTCTTTCAAGGCACTTGAAAGAATTCAAGCCTAATTTCACAAGTGAAGCCTAATTTCACAAGGCCTAATTTCACAAGTAATTTCACAAGTGAAAATTTTCACATCACTGTCAGGGCAAAAACAGAGAGGAGTGTTACAGTGGGTATTTGTCACACACACACACATACACACACACACACACACACAATGATAGCACATTGCTGGAAACAGCTCTCCCAGATGCTTGTGTAAATAGCACTCTTTGCTGGTGCTTGTCTCCTGGGTCTGCAACATCTGTCTGGGAGCTTTTTTGGGGGCTTTTTTGAGAGCGACTGCAGAAGTTTCACCCCTCCACTTGACGAAAGGGCAAAAGATAAAGGGTAATTCTATCTCACACGCTGGTCCCCCCAGGGAAATAAGGCCTGGCACCAACACAAGGGAGGGAAGTGCATCGGGCCACAGAGGTGTAGAGAGAGAGGAGGCTGATAATTAAATATATATAAATACCCCTGGTGGGCACATCTGGAGAAACGGCTGTCTCTCTGAAGAATTACTTATATTTAGACATCATCCCAATGCACACAATCTCACAGCCTACAATGAAAACGTTTACTTTGTTGGTAGTTTTCAGAGCAGGATTATTATGCCTGACTGTATTTCTTGTCTGAAACACCACACTCATAGGGCCCTAGTTTCATTGATGGGCAAAGACAAAAGCAACAAGCATGAATTAAAGCTGAACTAATTGTACATAGCACTATGCACATTCTACTGATGTAATCCCAAGATCCCACACACAAACATGCAAGTCAGCTCAGTATTCGCACATGCCATGAACCATGAACTCTAGTATGCATGGGCATTTGTTTTACTCTAGTATGCATGGGCATTTTTTTTACTCTAGTATGCATGGGCCTTTTTTTTACTCTAGTATGCATGGACATTGCTCATCAGTGAAGTTGGTTGCCACAGATTTGACCATTTCTTAAATGTGGAATGTAAACTCATTTTGATGGCAAGTCACATTACATGTGCAAACAGACTGCAGAAAGATTTCCATCTCTTATGTACTTCTCTGTTACCTGGTTTGCCTCCATGGATATGCAAGTAGAGCAGAGTCAATTCAAATTGGAACTTAAGAAAACAGTACACTAAACAAACAAACAAACAACAACAACAAAAACAGTACTGTAAGAAAACACTTAACATTGAATAGGAATGGGACCTTTTGTTGTATAATGGCTAGTCTATGTTCTAGACTACAAAAGAAGGCCAAGAGAATACAAATCTTCCAGGTCCGTCATTTAGAAAATTACAAAGTTCATGTGCACAACTGTTGACTGTGCAGGACAAATAAGGAAACACACTGCTATAGATTCCATTGCCACCTATGATCAAAGTAATCATTTTCATGAACCTAATTAATTATTGGAGTTGGATTAATCAAATCATATAAATGTGCAGCGGGAGATGTGCAAAAGTCGACTTTCTTCTTCTTGAGTGTTTACCACAGAAAGATTGTCATAAAATAGTGTCCATTTGCACACTTTTATCTTCCAGACTAAAACCAGATATTTGAGAGTGTAAGCAGCATCCAGGCATCCTTGTGGACAAGCAGAACAATTTGATGTCAAATAGGGAACTGTCAATAGACACTTGTGGTTCAGATGCACAGTTCCAAAGTGCTTTCCAACAGGAGCAGACTGACTGAATCAAACTTGAATGAGTTTGAGTGTTCACAGTCCATCGGTTGTAATTTAAAAAGTAACAACTGTGCCATTATGTGGCCTCTGCCCGTGAAGTTGTAGAACATCTTTTGTCAACACCAACTCGCTCCTAAACTATAGAGGACAGGAGACAGTGGTAACCGTCCATGTGGCCTTGGAAAACAATCAGCCCTTCTTCATCCGTGAGCACAAAGTCCTTCAAAATGCAATGGTTAAAGATTCTCTCTAAATAGTTTTGTTCAGTAGATCTTTATCTACTGAACAAAACTATTTAGAGAGAATCTTTAACCATTGCATTTTATATTGTTCCTATCTACTTTACTGATGAATGGAGCTGCTTCACTTTTTCCATAGAATGTTATGCAAGTCTTTCAATATGTCTTAAGTGTCCTCCATATTTCCCTTCAGTGGGTGTGCGACAGAATACTTCTCATTCTCCCTTTGCTGTGTTTCCTGTGGGTTAATTGTAAATTGTGTTCTTTCAGTGTGTGCATGTTTCTGTGAGTGCGGATATGTGCATGCTTAACTTTGTTTGTTGTGCCTGTGATCTGGATGGCGTTGCGGTGATGGAAACAGGAGACAGTGGTGATGTTTCTCAAAAGTAGCCAGGTTTTTATTTCCACCTTAGCGGCTGCATGCATGAACCAGTATGGAGAAAATCGGAAAAAGAAAAGAAACTCCAAACAATAATCTCAAATCAATCAATGAGCTTCCAAAATATATCAAATTAACTTTGACAACCCTTTTCAATCATAGGGCAAACTGCTGATAGCAGGGGCTATCACTTGCTCACCTCAGACCATTCTACCTCCTTCTGCTCTCAACCATAGTCCCACCAGAGAATTTAACTCTGCTGACTAAACCAATGCACCATCAATCAATCAATCAATCAATTAATTAACAAAACACATCTTCTCCATATAAATATCCAATAACACATTCCATACCATAAAACAGTTTCATAACAAGGCAATCCTATTATCTAACTTCATAACCTAATACATAGCATACATAACCAGAACGTCCCAAACACCCCTCTTGCCCTGCACACTTGATCTCTGCTTGTGCAGTAAGTCACACTCCACGAATGTATAATGTTCCTTGCGACTTTCCGTCGGGTCTTTTCTCCGTCCCCAGACCAGGAAGCGCTATTGTCCGACACAATGAAAAGTTTGCTGAATGTCCGTGTTCCCTCAACCTTCAGTTGGCCACCCTGAAAGTAAGGCTTATATTGTCCTGTATGCGTTTGTGGTTTGCAGTTGCTGCAACCATGCTGGATGCCGTTCGTGTTCGTGTGTGCAAACAAAGTGTGTTTGTAAATCACGTTGTCCGTTCTTTGTATTTAGCTCCCGTATGAAATAAACTGTAGCCGTAACGGGCAACCGCACCGTTACAGTGCCATAATGTGAATGTGTGTGTGTGTTTGTGTGTGCGCGCACCTTTGTGTGTGAGTGTCCCTCCACTTTGCTGTGTGTGTAAACTGCAGTGAGGAGGACAAACTGCCCTTCTTTTGTAGCCACATGTAGTGCTTCATCCCCCTTGAGCCAATAGATAGTGGCCATTCGTTTGGTGTGTCATTGTTGCGTCACCTGTGTTGCTCCCATCCCATGGCCTTTTTACCCTAATATAACCGTTGCAAAGTCATTCTGAGAGTAAACTAACTTGTAATAAGGAAAATGGCACACCTTTCTAGCCATACCCTACACGTCTATGGAGAATCAACCTTGCACTTTCACTCTCCTTCAGAGAATCACAAAGTGCTTTACAGCAATTGTGCAATAGTGCAATTGTGCTATATAACATTTTGTAATATTACCTTGTCAGTTTATAAACAAATCCATATGCATGTCAAGGGGGAGTGGTGCAAGTCATGAGTAGTATTTATGACAGTTGTTTAAAATACAGATACCCCACATCTGTAAGGGAAGCTTAGTAGCAGAAAATCCTGCATTGGATACCTTTAAATAATGCAAGAAATCCAACCAAGTTTCTCAAATGTGGAATACGCAACTTCCTCCATTTTGTCATTTCTGTTTGTGTTTGTACGTAAGAG
>NC_055979.1:2194581-2309581 GCF_018492685.1 Alosa sapidissima | reverse complement strand
AGTACACACACACACACACACACACACCAGTGCCGAGCATTCAGCGCACATTTCCCCTCCATCAAAAAGGCACGTGTGTCTGTGCACAACCAGCTCTGCTCAGCTTCCAGCAGGAGATTAGTTTCCTCAACGACTTCAGGAGCAATCAGCGGAGGACTCCTAGCAGAAATGGCGGCTAGGATTCATTACTCCGACTAATTTAATTTCTCCCCATTGTACAAGATGAGATGATGAGGTCATAACTCAAGTCCCGAAAAACCTGAGACAGTGGCGCTTGCTGCCGACAACATGATAAAGACAAGTAATAATGCTTAAGTTCCTCAGATTTATCCTTCAGAGAGGGAATTCTTTAATCTGCACACATAACTCAACTCTGCAATATTAATATCCTCTTGTCTGCAGTTTTTGCTCGACTCAAGGCAGCACGAGAACAACTCAGGCACCCCGTTAGACTAAATCAGAAACTAAATCAGACCAGATTAATGTCTCCCCCGCATTTTTAAATGCCTTTTTTCCCAATGTTTTGGCTCTGAATGTGTGCCAAGCAATTACGATTTGTTTCGATGTGACGCACAGTTATCCGCTAGGAATGCATGGCCCGACCGGTGGAGGGGTTGTTCGTTTAAAAGCACATTAGTCCACATTACACAAACACTCCTCGCCATGCCGCTCCGCGCACTCGGACAGTGATTAAAAAGCCGGCAACAACCCGCACGGTCTCCGGGGGTGTCGTCGGCTGTGTTTGATGGCTTCTACGGCAAGGTGACTTGTGGCAAAATGAATCGCAGGCAGAAAGAAAAAAAGGCTGCCGGCTGTCAGCCACCGCCGCTGTCAACAGGGCACGGAATGGCGGCATTGAGTGAGCGGAGGGACATCAGTTACCTGCTGAGGTGCCAGAAAGCCCTCTGCAAAGGAGAGGGAAGGGGAGGAGAGGAGCGAGGGGGAAAGATGGGGAAGGGGTGGGGGGTAGGGTGACCTTTGGTGTCATCAACAGTCTCTCTCCCCTGCCTCGTCCAAGGCAATCACTGATGGATGAAGAGCCGCAAGACTTCTTGGGGGCCTCGGGAAAAGTTCAGATGAGTCACAAAGTCCCCATGGAGACTGAGAGAGAGATGCGTAGATGAGTGTGTGTGAGTGTGTGTGTGAGAGAGAAAGAGAGAGATAGAGAGAGAAAGAGAGAGAGTGTGTATGATGTGGACACAGGGGAAGTAGTTCATGAATTTTGACTTGGCTCCTTTCAGGGGGTTTTCCATGAAAAACATATTTTACATGCCCAGTAGTCGCTTAATGAGGAGAACGGAATGAATTAGCATGGCAACTGCTTGGCGTGAAAAAGTGCAACAAACTGGCCATGTTTTAGAACAATAATTACTTCTTCCAACGCGTAACGATCTAATTGCCTCGCAGTCATTAAAACAACAAACACAATGACATCACCCCCAGTGAAAAACACCAGTCTTCATTGTTGGCCCAATACTGTTGGTTTCTAAGTGAACAAACCTTCCGTTAAATGAGAACCATTCACACACATACAATTACACACACACACACACACAAACATGAGGAAACAGGAGGAGAGGGGGGGGGGGGGTATGTCATACCATATCAGGATTCCATGGGGTCAATGTATGGATCAGTTCAAGTTCAAGTTCTTGCTCACTGGTGCCCCTACAGGTGACCTTATGCCAAACTCCCCCCAGTGTAGATGCTACTTGTATATTCTACACCTGCAACTCCAGATAATTGATTCTCCATTCCACACCTGCCTGACGTTGAAAAGTCACACTTGTGTTCTGGGCAAATTTGGTTTGGCTCGAGGTTGGATGTTGCCAGCCATGACAAGATGCTTAATTTATTGACAAGTAAGGCAGGGAAAAACACAGGGAGATACAGATAGAGAGAGAAAGAGAGCACATGCATGCGAGAGAGAGAGAGGAGAGAGACATCGAAAGATCTTTTTTTTTCATGTCTCCTTCAAAGTCCACGCCTGACTTGGCCTGAGTAATTGGCATGTCAGAAGTTGAAATGTCTTGTGTGAGAAGAGAGAGATAGAAACTCAATTCACCTTTCTCTGCATGGCCAGGGTGGAACTATCGGCTCTCCCCACCAGCTGTCTCCTAGAGCCGTGATTATCTTATCAGGATGTAGATGTTCACAAAGCTAAAGCTATGAGCCAGTAATGATGAACACGCCCTAAACACATCTGCCTTCAAAATGCCATACGAGTTAGTAGCTTTATACTTACATTTTCCAATACACACAGATATAGGAACAGACTTTATTTGTCAGGAGGAAGTCAAGGCAAAAGGTTTACTGATAGACTGTGGTATATGATATATAAACAAATCAAAAAGTCTTTAAATAATAACTAAACATTACAACATGTAAGTTGGAGTTGGATTGGTGCAGGACAGGAAATTATCTGTATCTAATTTTGGTAACACTTTACGGTTAGGGCACATGAGTTATCATGAATTCATGCATGCATTAATTCATGATTTATGCATTACTTCATTCCTTAATATCTCATAAATCATCAGGAATGAGTTCATAGACCTCATGCATGAACAACACATCAACTAAAGCATTAGGTATGATGGGCACATCATTATGATACTAATGCAGTGCCCGTTCAAACATGCTATTCCTGTAGCCCAATTACCTGCCTGCAGGTAGGCCTGCTTTACAAATAGGATAGGGGAAAACGGAATCTCAGGTAAGCTTCCAATAATGAATAGGCCTACAGATAATATAATAATATTGTAGCAATCTCACCCTTAGACAAGAGCCACCTTTGGTCAGGATGGCCATTTATTGGAACAGGCAGACTCATACACACTCAGGCTCATACAGATAACTACATAGGGCAACACAGGGGTAGTCTCAGTTGCACATGCAACACACAATAAGGGTTTACCACACACATCAACACAGGGATAAACACATGAGGTACAACCAAAGAGACTACCACGCTAACAACTACACAACATGGTAAACGCAACTACAACTATTATAACCGACATTACACATTATAGCATTCACTCGCACTGCATTCTGGGAGACACTCATTCAACGTTAGACATGTACATCCACCGATGCTACAATATAATAAATGTGAAGTGAGCAGAATATAAGCATGGCTGCATGTGACATTTTTTACAAATCAAAATTACATAATCCTAACAGCTGTTTTGAGTCAAGGCTATATGCTTAGCCTATTGAATAACTTGATGATAGAGAAAACAAACCATTTTGTGGAATGATGCATCATATGAAATTTGCAACGTTGTGACTCAAAAACATCTCTGGTGGCCTATAAGTGACATCACACTCTGTCTGTCACTCGTTGCTTGTCGCTGGTTATGCTTTGCATGTTTGGCATTCTGAGACGTTCTTTAATTCGGGACCATCATCGCTCGTTTCAATTCAGGACATTGCAGTTGGAACTGTCGTTTGCTTATTCAAAGTCTAAAGACAGTCCAAAGTAGCCTGGGCTATTCATATAAGTGATATCACACTCTGTCTGCCACTCGTTGCTCGTCGCTATGCTTTGCATGTGTGGCATTCTGAGACGTTCTTTAATTCGGGACCATTATCGCTCGTTTCAATTTAGGACCTTGCAGTTGGAATTGTCGTTTGCTTAATTACAGTGCATGAAAATGCACTGTTCTGTTATCCAAAGTCTTTTTCTTCTTCTTCTTCTTATTACAGTGCATGAAAATGCACTGTACTGTTCTTCCAAGGCAACAACAACAACAACAACAACTTATTACAGTGCATGGAAATGCACTGTACTGTTCTTCCTAGGCTTCTTCTTATTATTATTCTTCTTCTAACGCACTTAATGCAGCTTCAACCGTTTAACGTAGAAACTTCATTCAAACTATGTTACGTAGGTCTTACTTATTGACATGTGGGCTTTGTATTTTTCACCTTTGTAACTTTTATACTTTTTAAACTATTAATTAAAAACTACTCAAAATTTCCCCATTGACTTAACATTGGGCCTTTATGACATCACAGCAATTAGAATCCTATGGCAGGTGTTCAGGCCACCTGGATCAACTGCCAGTCTCAGGCTTTAAGCATACAAACTGGCCCTATTAAGACTACACATCCTGTTCAACTGCTTCCTCTGCCAAAAACTGTTTCAAAATAAAAGTCCTCACTACAATATTTCACTGTTAAACAATTTAACCCTTTAAACTACTGAACTTTTTAACTGTTCAGCCATTGTAACTGTTACTTGTCATCAACTATGACTCCTACCCACTGTAGCTAGTTAGCTAAGTTAGCTAAGTAACATGGTTAGCATAGTTAGCATAGTTAGCATGCTAGCCTGTTAGTTAGCATTTTTAGCAAAACTGCTAAAAATAATTAGCTAAGTTAGCTAAGTCACATGGTTAGCATAGTTAGCATGCTAGTTAGCATTTTTAGCAAAACTGCTTAAAATGATTAGCTAAGTTAGCTAAGTCACATGGTTAGCATAGTTAGCATAACTACTAAAAAATGATTAACTAAGTTAGCTAAGTAACATGGTTAGCATAGTTAACATGTTAGTTAGCATAGTTAGCATAACTGGTAAAAATGATTAGCTAAGTTAGCTAAGTCACATGGTTAGCATACTTAGCATTTTAATATTGTTAGCATGCTAGTTAGCATAGTAACTTGGTTAACATTATTATCTTTGTTAACATAGTTAGCATAACTGCTAGCAAACATTAGAGCCATTCCAAGTGTCAGCTATCGTCAACTATCTACCTAAATAATTTAACCATTTAAACTATACACTTATTTAACTGTTCAGTCATTCCAACTATATTAAACCTCATCTACCTAGCAACCAATATAGTTTGTTTTTACTCTGTATGATATTTTACATCATATTTTTGCATTTTCATGCACTGTATTTCCTTCAGGAAATGCTTTTCTAGTTATTATTATTCCGCTTACCACTTTTTCCGTACGCAATTTCTCTTGAACAGTTTAACTTAGAAACTTTGTTCAAACTTTGTAACGTAGGTATTCAAACGGACCAAGCTGCTATGTCTTTTCAACTTTGAAACTTTTATACTTTTTAAACTATTAAAGAAAAACTTTTTAAAAATCCCCATAGACTTAACATTGCTGATTGTGACATCATAATACGGCCGTTTTTAGAATCCTATGGCAGGTGTTCAGGCCACCTGGATCAACTGCCAGTCTCAGGCTTTAAGCATACAAACTGGCCTTATTAAGACTACACATCCTGTTCAACTGCTTCCTCTGCCAAAAAACTGTTTCAAAATAAAAGTCCTCACTACAATATTTCACTGTTAAACAATTTAACCCTTTAAACTACTGAACTTTTCAACTGTTCAGCCATTGTAACTGTTACTTGTCATCAACTATGATTCCTACCCACTGTAGCTAGTTAGCATGGTTAGCATAGTTAGGATGTTATCATAGTTAACATGCTAGTTAACATTTTTAACAAAACTGCTAAAAATGATTAGCTAAGTTAGCATGTTATCATTCTAGTTAGCATAGTTAGCTTAACTACTAAAATGATTAGCTAGGTTAGCTAAGTCACATAATTAGCATAGTTAACATGTTAGCATAGTTAGCATGTTAGTTAGCATAGTTAGCATAACTACTAAAAATGATAAGCTAGGTTAGCTAAGTCACATGGTTAACATAGTTAGCATGTTAGCATTGCTAACATAGTTAGCATGTTTAGCAAAACTGCTAGAAAACGTTAGTTAAGTTAGCTAAGTAGCATGGTTAGCATAGTTAACATTGCTAGCACTGCTATAAAACATTAGCTAAGTAGTATGGTTAGCATAGTTAAAAATCTTAGCATAACTGCTAGCAAACATTAGAGCCATTCCAACTTTCAGTTATCGTCAAATATCTACCTATACACAGCCATTAAACTATTTGAATATCAACATTCATTAAACTTCCAGTCTGTCAACAACTTTTAAACTATTTACCTTCAACTTTTAAACTGTCTACTTTTAAACTATCATTAAACTATCTATTAAACTAGCTGTCTATCAACAACGTTTAAACTATCTACTGTCTATCAACAACTTTTAAAGTATCTACATTCAGCTTTTAAACAGTCTACTTTTAAACTATCAACTTTTATTAAGCTATGCAACCACCATGTCTATCCTAGCATCACCGTAGTAACCATCTCTGTATTATCTGTTTTAACTATACATGATATTTTACATCACAACTTTAGCATTTTCATGCACTGGTAATTCCTTGGAATTGCATTTCTAGTTATTATTATTCTTCCCACCAAATTTCTTCATCTAATTCAGCTTTAACTGTTTAACGTAGAAACTTCGTTCAAACTTTGTAACGTAGATTTTGAAAACGACACGTGGGGAATGTATTTTTCACTTTTGTAAACTTTATACTTTTTGAGATATCAATAAAAAACAAGCTTATTTTTCCCCATAGACTTAACATGTGGGACAGTGGCGTCTTTATAGTAGCCTACAGTAGGAGTTTTTGCTCCAACTGATAATCGGTTTCAGGTTAGTTCATTTAGTTTTCAGTAATTTTACATTTCGTGTTGGTGTTCTTGGTGTAATAATTTTGATTGCTTTGTCTGTGAGGTAATTTGTCAAATACATAGCGAAGTTT
This sequence comes from Alosa sapidissima, assembly GCF_018492685.1. Taxonomy (NCBI): domain Eukaryota; kingdom Metazoa; phylum Chordata; class Actinopteri; order Clupeiformes; family Clupeidae; genus Alosa; species Alosa sapidissima. Next base: position 2,302,939 of record NC_055979.1, on the reverse strand, counting down.
CCATGGAAGTGACTGACGTGACACGTGGGCATTGCCTTTCATTAGGTCAGTGATCTTTGTAAGTAGGACAAATGTATTTTTTTGGATAACTGAAAAGTGTAGTCAGGTTAATAGGGCATAGATCACTCTGAAAGTAATTCCCAACATTCTTCATGTTGTTATTGTTATAGTTGTTGTGTGGACTTGTGGCACCCCCAACCAGCCTTGCAAATAGTTGGCTGTGTATGGGTAGCCTATGTAAAACTCTTGCTGGCCTCTTGCTTAGGTTTCTGCTACTTACTTAATGTGTTGTCCCAAGTATACACTGAGTGTTACCTGCTCTGTTCTCTCCCTCTATTCTCCACTGTGCCTGTTCTGCTTATCCAGGACCAAGGATGCAGAGTAAAAGAAGGGTGTGCGATATATGACTGGAATGGACAGATAAGATCATTTTTTATGTTTGAGGTCCACACAATGGGGCCCTTACACAAAGGGAGTTGTGTTGATCCAGCATTTTCCACACCTCCCATAACACTCCTGACTCCAGCCAAATGTGTTGCATCCTCCTTACCAGATACATAGATAGATAGATAGATAGATACTTTATTGATCCCCAAGGAGAAATTCAAGAATGTCACCATGTCCCTCTTAGAGGTGTACAGAGTATATGGAGAGCTATCCATCCCTTCCACATTGTGTCTTTTGTGTAGTTCACACACAATTGTTGTTTAAACTTTGGATACTGAAATCTTTTTATTTTTTGGAAACCTAAATTAGTGTCAGACCTCCTTTTTATGTTGCAGTGTCACCATACCTTCCTCCCAGTCTTTTTTGCATTTGTTCTTGTTCTTGTTTTAAACACATATTGAAAACTTAATAAAAATTCTATTGAAAATCTAACATGTATCAGTCATCCTTTTCATGCTGTAGTCTCACCAGGCGGCTGAAATATAAGTTAGGCTATAAGTATTTTATTGAAACAGTTGATTGCTTATTGCTTAGTGTGTTATTGAAACAGTGGGTGTCTTGCAGTATTGATCAAACTTTTCACATTTAAGTTGTTATTGATTCTTATTTAGCCTATGTGTTTTTGACATGTTTATGGCTAGTCTTAAAATGTTACTACCAAGGCCACCTTTATGCTATTTCTCTAAAAGAACTGAACAGATTTAATGCATTGATGAAACTTTTAAAATGTAAGCTGTTAGGCTACTGAATGCTATTTATATATTTGATAGACGTTTATTGCTAGTCTTACAATGATCAAAGCTGTAGATTGGGGGGGGGTCTGGGCACCTTCATCTTCATCTCACCAAATGAACTGAGAAGGACACTGGATCTAATGTCCACACACAAAGGGATACAAAATGCATAGCCTACATTTTGACAATGTAAGTAAAGTATATGTAGCGTGATACAGGCAAATGTAGGAATCCAATAACAGCTTATGTCCAGCAAGGAAACAAACGTCCAATGTTAGAACTACCAAAGAACATATTTTAGATCGATTTTGCAGACCAATTATACTCGCAATATGTAATTGACACTATAATGTAAGCATGCTAACACGTAATAACACTCGTTTTTGTTTTGTTGTAATGTTTCCCGTCCAATAACGCACTTGCTGCTGTCTATCCCATTGAAATAACACTACACGCAAAGAGCTGTTTGGAACTGTTGAAGCGTACGTGAACCACGTGACCGCGTGGCGGCGACTTCAAAGAGTGTCGCAACTCTCTTTTTCTATGGCTCTGACTAGGCCAACTCTCTCTGTGTCTCTCCATTCTACAAGGATATAAGGCACATTCCATCCAACTTTCTATCCATTCATCCTCTTCAAACCATTCACTCATCCACCCATTAAACTATCCACCAACATCCATTAAGCAATCTGCCTATCAACATCCATTCAACTTTCTGTCTATCAACATCCATTACACTATCTAAATTCAACTTTAAACTATATACTCTGTCTCAGGCTTTAAGCATACAATCTGGCTCTATTAGTCTACAGATTCTGTTCCTATTTCCTCTGCCCACAACTGTTTCAAAATAAATGTCCTCACTACAATAATTCACTATTAAATAATTTAACTATTTAAACTACTCAACTATTTAACTGTTCAACCATTTCAACTGTCAGTTGTTATCAACTATGACTCCTGCCAACTGTTTTCAAATAAAAGTTTGTTTGGCATTTTATGTTAATATACAGTATGTTTATATTTTCATGCACTGGTAATTTCCTCGAAATTACATTTTCTAGTTAAAGTCTAAAGACAGTCCAAAGTAGCCTGGGCTATTCATATAAGTGACATCACACTCTGTCTGTCACTCGTTGCTTGTCGCTGGTTATGCTTTGCATGTGTGGCATTCTGAGACGTTCTTTAATTCGGGACCATTATCGCTCGTTTCAATGTAAGACCTTGCAGTTGGAATTGTCGTTTGCTTATTCAAAGTCTAAAGACAGTCCAAAGTAGCCTGGGCTATTCAAAGTGTCCGTTTATTGCACATAATTTTTTACGTCATTTTGAAGAGCCACTGCATACTGTGCGTGTTGTTGCAAAATCCGCAACAACAACAACATCAACAGTTCACTTTATTGTTGAGGTCAGACATGTTAAGGTTTTACCCGTGTAACCTACACTGATCCAGTTCTGCAAAAGCCCTGCTTCTATCCTCACTGGTAGCTTACAGTACAGTGGTGTGTGGGAGGGGGAGTGGCTAGCGGCGAAAGCCAATGTGCTTCTTTTACCGATATATTTACCGATATCTTTTGCATTTCTTATTCAATCTTCATTGCACTTACTCATGCCCATAGCAAGACACTATCTTGATGTGTTGTTCATGTATGAGGTCACGAATGACAGACTATGAACTCATGCCAATTCCTGATGATTCATGAGATATTAAGGAATGAAGTAATATGTACATCATGAATTCATTCATGCATGAATTCATAATAATTCATGTACCCTTACCATAACGTGTTACCCTAATTTCAAATATTTTAGACTATGGATCCCACTCTCACACTGAAATATCTACTTGGTGACTGCTGCAGCATACTACTGTCAGAAATACAGTAGTAAACACATTTGCATTATGTAAGAGAACAGACCTTTTTGCTAGGTACTCTTGGATCATATCCTCAGACAAGAGTTCAGTGTCTACTCAGCCAGATGTCACTATAGTCATAACTGTGCCATAGAAATGGCATAGCACTACCTCATTTGTGGCATGAAGAGACAGTTTCACTGATTTGCATAGGGCTAATTTCAACATGATCATGAAGTTGTTTTTGGACAGTATTTCTCAATTTGGCAGAGTAATACTCCATATACTGGAGTATCGTCCACATCAGTGTCTTAAATCAGCCGGATAGGTCTCTCTTTTTAAATAGATCTAAATCTTAATATGGTTACACTGGCAACGGTATGAAAAACTATCTATGGCCCCACTAGACTAAAGAAGTTCATTAACCCATCGACTGATGTCTACTAGACATCAAATGGCCAGTTAATTACCAACTCATGTTTAAGCAGACAATCATGTCACTCTCTCATTACTTGACTCTAGCATCTGGTACAATAGGCCTACCATCTGCCTTGATTGTCTTTACATTTGTGAAAATGAGCTAGTATGACTGAACTATTAGCATTGTAGTCTCAATGTGATTTTCTGACACTACATTTCTAAAAACCAGCCACACACACACACACATATGGCAAGCCGATTGAGCATTTATTCTGATATCTTAATATCAGGCAGAATTGTCATGTACATGTAAGCCATTTTTGTCAACTAGTTAACTAGTGAGCCATGTGAACTAGTTAACTAGTGAGAGCCAGTGGACATTTCTGTCTCTCACTAGTTAACTAGTGAAGCTAATATGTGTTCACTAGTTAACTAGTGGGTATTTATGCTGTCACTAGTTAACTAGTGTGCACAAACATGGCTCACTAGTTAACTAGTTGACAAAAATGGCTTGCATGTTGGCCTGATATCAAGATATCAGAATAAATGCTCAAGCGGCTGGCCAAATTACATAGAAGTTAACAAGTGGGAATTTGACATTCAGTAGTCAGCTAGTAAACATTTTTGTACCTTACTAGTTGACTAGTAAAATATAGAAGTCTTTAAACTAGTTAACTAGTGCACATTTCAGTGTCCACTAGTTAACTAGTGAACATGCTGAGCATTACTACTTAACTAGAGAGAATTTGGGCCTTACTAGTTAACTAGTAAGCATTTTGGCTGTCACTAGTTAACTAGTTCACACAGAAATGGCTCACTAGTTAACTAGTGGACAGAAATGGCTTGCATGTACATGACAATTATGCCTGATATCAAGATATCTGAATAAATGCTCAATCGGCTTGCCATATGCATGTACATGACAATTATGCCTGATATCAAGATATCTGAATAAATGCTCAATCGGCTTGCCATACACGAGCACACACACACACACACACACACACACACACACAGGCCACAAACATCACCACCATTTCTCTCAAATGATGCAAGAGCATTGGACTGGTCCAATTTCTGCTCAGCTCTAGCAATGGGGACCGACAGCATGGGCTTAGAGACACATTACAACTGTCAACACTGTCTGCCACCAACGGCTACCAATGCCCACACACACACACACTCACACACACACACACACACAGCCCACAGATGACAGAAGCAGTCTAATGGTGGTGACAGAGTCTCTCTCTTTCTCTCGCCCTCTCACATTCAGACACACACACACACACACACACACACACACACACACAACTATCACCCCTCCTCCAGCTGTTCCCCCCTAGACTGTTGCAAATCATATGCGGATTGGCGCCTTCGATAAATTTTCCCAGGGACACCTGCTGATTTACAAAATTGGATAATTATAAAGAAAATGACTGAGCAGCGGTTGGTGGCAAAATGGCATTATTTCTAATGGTACCTATTAAATAACAGAGCACATCATCTTTTCACTTATTTATGTGCGCATCAACCCTGCGGCATTACCGATCCATTCTGTAGCCCGCCCGCCCATGTGCAGGCATCAGCCATGCTACAGTTGTTCTACAATAATGGAAGTCAATTTGCCTGAAAAATATGAGACCTTGGCACAGGGAAGCCAGCAATCATATCAAGGGGAGCAACAGACCCATTTTCGCGACTGGATGCCTTGTTTTCATTATCGGGGCACTCTTAGGATGATGAAGCTTATAAGTTTTGGAAAGAGAGAGCGAGAACGAGTGAGAGGGAAGGAACGAAAGAGAGAGGGATGCAGGGAGAGAGCACATGAGCTGGTCTCTCAGATGTTATATATTTTTTCGTTTTACGTCGTCGCAAAATGCGCTGAAACACTCGGTGACTATGAGGCAACAGCAACATCCTTTCTTTGTTCACCCTTCAGTTTTGGCCGCGGGACAATCGGAGAAGCACCATCCTGCCCAGTGTCCCTCGCAGCGCATCTGAGCTGCCCTGTCAAAACATGCCCTGCAGGCAACAGGCTGCAGTCCTCACACAGCTCGCTTGCGCACAGTGCCCCAACGCCTGCACGTCCATTGTCCGTACTTTTTAATTGATTCATCAGGACTAAAAGGTTGGCGCTTGGAAGAGAGCAGGGGAGTGGGCAGATACATTTCCCCAGTGCCCAGCTGGTGAGGAACGGAGTGGAGAGGAGAGGAGTGGGGGATCGTTGGAGGGCAGAGAGCCTGGTACTCAGACAGCTGCATTGACAACACTTTTTGTTACTGTAATGCAGCACAAAGCCTGGATCATATGGCCTGACTCAAAATTAATTCTGAGGGGACAGGTTCTTGTGCATAACTTAAAGCCAGTCCTCTTGCTGCTCCCAACCACCTACTTGAGCGCAATCATTAGTGCCAAACTTTCTTGTGCACTTTACAGAGGCTGTCCTCAAAATGTTACTAAAAGGTATCTTTCTAACGATTTCACAGTATATAAGCAATGGACAGAATAATATGCCATATATGATTACCACAACACAAAAATATACAAAACACCCAAGGTCACTCAAGGACATTATGGTATGGTTTAGTCGAAAAACATTGTTTTTTTTGTTTTTTTTTAGTGCACTATATGGGCCTCCTGAACACAGTACTGTACAGTGTGTACAGACCACGTTTAGGTATCCATTAACTATCCAGTGCTGTTTTAGAAACCATTAATCTTGAACCAATAACCTTTAATTTTGAGCACCAAATATGTCTGCCCATTATTCCCCAGCAAGGCGAGAAGAGCTGAGAGGTGTGTGTAGTGCTGTGTGTGTGTGGAGTGTGTGGCGTGGTGCATGTGCTGAGAGGTGTGTGTAGTGCTGTGTGTGTGTGTGTGTGTGTGTGTGTGTGTGTGTGTGTGTGTGTGTGTGTGTGTGTGTGGAGTGTGTGGCGTGGTGCATGTGCTGAGAGGTGTGTGTAGTGCTGTGTGTGTGTGTGTGGAGTGTGTGGCGTGGTGCATGTGCTGTTCTGCTGTATCCACTGCCTGCCCTGATTCGACAGCGAGTCCCCTGAGTGTGAATGACACTGCAGAATCCATGTCTCACCTCAGCTCTGTGCTTATCCTCTGGAACCGGCTTGTGAATACACTCACTCATGCTCACACACACATGCACACACACGCACACGCACACACACACACACATACACACACACACGTAGTGACCACCCATCCGGTTGCATGCTGGAGCCAGTAGTTGTGATGAGTGGACAGCCCCTCCAGGGCAGCATGGGCGATGAAGTGGACAACGCCAGGCGAGGTGTGGAAGGCCTGAGGAGCGCTAACACATGGCCCTGCCCGGCCCGGCCCAGTGTGCTGTGTGTTCACAAGTTCTCAGGCTGCCAGCACCGCCACACATCCAGCCTCTGCCCTTTTAGAGAGGTGGACACATAAACACACACACACACACACATGCACTCACACACAGACACAGACACAGACATAGACACAGAGACACACACACACATACTGTACACTCGCACATAAACACACACACACACTCTCTCCCTCTCTTTCTCTGTCTCTCACACACACACACACACACACACATACACAGGAAAACAGCAGCCACAGTGCTAAAAGTGCCAAACACCTTGGCCATTTTGTGGCTGCTGCTCCACCTGTGTCTGTCTCAGAGGGAGACAGAGCGTTTGCATGCAGTGAGAACACTGATCCTTGGTTCTGGTTATGTAAGCAGGAGCTGCCAAATCTCACTATTGCCCAAGAGACAGCGACAAAAATACGCTTTGGGGGTTTTAATAATGCCGGTGTCTATTTTTGGCAAATGTTATGAAGTTGTGATGAGACATTGCATTGTCCTCATTGCTAACTTTTTTTTCTTGATAAATAAAATGTCTATACAGTAGCTTACAGGTGCCATACTACAAACACCTGGATTTTCCAGTTTGAAATAATATAAACTGGTGTCCATCTGGTTTGTTTGTGTTGGCTTGCATTGCTTCACATTAACACTCACTGCACATGGCATTATTCAGTTCATTAGATACTTAACAACCTGCAGATCAGCCTATCAACAGCATATAATAAGTAATATTAGGTCTAGTAATGAATGCTTTATTCATGTTAACTACTGGTTGCTTAGTTACGTTAATCTATGTGTGTATATGTGTATGTGTGTGTCAGGGGTGTTGCATTTATCCAGCCTGCAGTGTTTACAAACTGTTTATTTTTTCATGTTTTTAAGAGGATGGTAAACGAATTCCCCGCCCGTGCACACTTTCCTCTTGGGGGTCCTTACCACAGTCACAACTTAGTCTTTCTAATGAAAAGTCTTTATGGATCATTTGTCTCCTAGGCTCTTTGTCCCAAAGACGGATTAGAGAGCGAGGGAGAGCCGTCGGAGCTCGGGGACCAACTAGGACCACACCGAGCGTGCCTCCATCCCGCCTCCACCTCCATCCCCAACCACCCTGAGTGTGTGAGGTGGGAGAGTGGGATGGCACATTCTTTTATGGGCGGAATACATTTTTTCCTCCCTCATTTCACTGAGGCCTCTGGAGTGAGTTAGTATGAGGTCTTAGGCACACATACACACACACACGCACAATGTATGCAATAAGATTTTTTGCTCGGGTAAATGCTTATATACAAACACACACACTGACACAAATACACAAGCACTTAATGCATACACACTCTCTTTCCCACACGCACTCAGACACACACACACACACACACACACACACACACCTCTAAGTCCCTTTTCTCATTTCACTAGCAGTTAATTTATGACGCACATTAGACACTCAGGTAGTATTTTAGCTGGAGTTCCGGATCTCGGGTCTGGGGCAAGATTTCCCTGAGGAAGGACTCGAGTGACATTGGGATCTAGTCTCCGACTCTTCATTACCGTAAAAGTACACTCACCCTTCGCCTGGGGCCATGAGGCGAACTGCACAGGCAGATAAGGGACTCCCGCGCCAGTCGCAGCCATCCGCCAATGACTCCTGTCAGGCTTCGGCTGGCTGAGGGGCTGGGATGAGGACCGCTGCTGGTGAACATGGTGACATTACCTGCACAATGTTGTGTAATTAAAGACACAGAGGTATCTTTCCCTTTCTCTTCTCTCTCTCTCTCACTTTTTTATTCTATCTGCCTCTGCTGCTGCTGCTGCTGCTGCTGCTGGGGTGAAATAAAAAAGAAATAATGCAAATGGGAGAAGGAAAATGCAGACAAGAGTTAGCTGGGAGAGGAGGAGCAGAAGAACAAGAGGTAGAGAGAGAAAGAGAGAGAGAGAGAGAAGCGGTGGACAGCTTGTTAAAACTGGGAGACAAGACAACCCTACTCCTCCCAAGCTCGCTCCATCTTTCTGTCCCAAGCGCGTAATCTGAAAAGCACACACCTGGCTCAGATCTCCCCAACACAGTCATATATTAGTAATCACAGGAGAAAGTGCCGGAACTAGAGAGTACAAGAGTGGAGCTGCAGCCTCTACGTGCCGCGGCACACACTAGTGCGAGACCCTGCACCAGGCCTGGCTGTTTCTCCAGCGCTCCCACACTTCAGCACTGAACACTGAGTACACAGGGACCTGCAGGATCTCCATGCTGCTAACAAGGACACTGGTGTGTGTGTGTGTGTGTGTGTGTGCCTGTGCAGGGGAGGCGGTGGCTGCGGTTAGCCGGTATCATCCCAGTAAACATGACAATGCCCTTGTGTGAGATATCTCAACGTGACAACTACTCTTTTAATTTGCCATTGAGGATGTTTGTTTGGGCATTAAGCCTCAAAGCAAAGCAATTTGTTGCTGAAATTGAAAAGTAAAGATATTTGCACAGCTGATGGTAAAGGATTGGGTGGTGGTGGGAGTATGTGTGTGTGTGTGTGTTTGTGTGTATCTATGTGCATGTTTGTGTACTGTATGTGTTTGTGTGAGTGTGTGTGTGTGAGGGTCTTTCAGGCAGGAGGATTAACTTGGACTTTAGCGCACCAGACTGGGTGTCCAGCACTGTTGAGCTGCCACCAGGAAGTGTGTTTGCACACGGCAAGCTTAAGCCCGGAAACAACTCACAGTCATCCACCACCAAAAGCTAAACAAACACCGGATCCAACGCAGACGCTGTTAATTAATAACCGCCAACGTTGTCCAACATGCCACATCCAAAGGCACACCACAACAGACTCTCTTGGGGACTTACCACAGTTTGCAAAGAATGGAGGAACAGTCACTATTGTAAACTCGTAGCTTAAGGCATTTCCTGTACCATCTCTCTGCCAGATCCATATTCATGAGTCACACCTGCTGTTGGCTGTGGCTTTTACGGTCACCTCCTCTCCACCCGTTCTCCACTGATTCATTGATATTACATTACATTGTGAAGTGTCTTTGTCAGTGCTGGGCTGTGCATGGTGGTGGTGGTGGGGTCGGGATTGTGACTTAAATGAAATGCAGTTGGAGTGAATCACTAATGTTTTTGCCATCCTCCCTCCCCCTTTTTCTTCCTCTCTCTCCACCCCTCCTATTAAGAAGCCATGCAGCAGCAGAGGACCGTCAGTGGCGGGAGATGGACGCTCAAAAACACAGAGTCGTTGCAGACACTTCCTCTGCAAGACTGTGATCGGGGACTCTGAGAGTGTGCCACAAACCTTAATCTCTGAGGGCTCTATCGTGCACAAACCTTAATCTCTGAGGGCTCTATCGTGCACTTTTTGACTTCGCGCAAATTGCTTTGTGGGCGGATCTTGGGCGCTGTTTCTATTTTACCGGCGGGTTGATGACTGTTGCGCCCGACGCAAATCTAAAATGGGGTGGTCTGAAGTAACTACATTAATCATGGGTGTGGTTTGGGTGTAACGTGCAATAAACCAATCAGAGCGTCATCTCACATTCCCTTTAACAACAGGCACGCTTGTTCCATAGCGGATTGCTATTATGATGGCGGAATTGCCAGGCGCAGCAAGGAACGGTTCACAGCGCTATAGTCAGTTGGGAACAATTTGCTATTGATTTTTCCTCTTGACAAAATGTAATATGGGATCACTCTCACTGAATCATGAGGTTATGAATGCATGGTGATATTTTTGCAATGTAATCTACCTCACTATAGAGTATAGACAATGCAGATATGTCAGATAAGAATTGCTAGCATTGTTAGCATTTTTAGCAAAACTGCTAAAAATGATTAGCTAAGTTAGCTAAGTAACATAGTTAGCATAGTTAACATGTTAGCATGCTAGTTAGCATTTTTTGCAAAACTGCTAAAAATGATTAGCTAGGTTAGCTAAGTCACATGGTTAGCATGCTAGTTAGCATAACTACTAAAAATGATAAGCTAGGTTAGCTAAGTCACATGGTTAACATAGTTAACATGTTAGCATTGCTAACATAGTTAGCATGTTTAGCAAAACTGCTAGAAAACGTTAGTTAAGTTAGCTAAGTAGTATGGTTAGCATAGTTAACATTGTTAGCATATTTAGCGAAACTGCTAGAAAACGTTAGGTAAGTTAGCTAAGTAGCATGGTTAGCATGTTAGCATTGCTAGCACTGCTATAAAACATTAGCTAAGTAGCATGGTTAGCATAGTTAAAAATTTTAGCATAACTGCTTTTAAACTATCTACTGGCTATCAACAACTTTTAAACTATCTACATTCAGCTTTTAAACAGTCTACTTTTAAACTATCAACTTTTATTAAGCTATGCAATCACAATGTCTATCCTAGCATCACCTTAGTAACCATCTCTGTATTATCTGTTTTAACTATACATGATATTTTACATCACAACTTTAGCATTTTCATGCACTGGTAATTCCTTGGAATTGCATTTCTAGTTTTTCTTATTATTATTATTCCGCTTACCACTTTTTCCATACGCAATTTCTCTTGAACAGTTTAACTTAAAAACTTTGTTCAAACTTTGTAACGTAGGTCTTCAAACAGAGCAGGTTGCTATGTCTTTTCAACTTTGAGACTTTTATACTTTTTAAACTATTAAAGAAAAACTTTTAAAAAAAAATCCCCATAGACTTAACATTGCCGATTATGACATCATAATACGGCCATTAAGCAATTAGAATTCTATGCCAGGTGTTCAGGCCACCTGCAGCCTCAGGCTTTAAGCATACAATCTGGGTCAATTAAGACTACACATCCTATTCAACTGTTTCCTCTGCCCAAAACTGTTTCAAAATAAAAGTCCTCACTACAATAATCCACTGTTAAACAATGTAACCCATTAAACTACTGAACTTTTTACATTCAACTTTTGAACGGTCTACTTTTAAACTATCATTAAACTATCTATCTATTAAACTAGCTGTCTATCAACAACTTTTGAACTATCTACATTCAACTTTTACACTTTTAAACTATATACATTCAACTTTTAAACAGTCTACTTTTAAACTATCTATTAAACTAGCTATTAAACTAGCTATCAACAACTTTTAACTTGTCATCAACTATGTCAACACTTGTCATCAACAATGACTCCTACCCACTGTAGCTAGTTAGTATGGTTAGCATAGTTAGCATGTTAGCATTGCTAACATGGTTAACATTTTTAGCAAAACTGCTAAAAAAATGATTAGCTAGGTTAGCTAAGTCACATGGTTAGCATAGTTAGCATGTTAGCATTGTTAACATTCTAGTTTGCATAGTTAGCATAACTACTAAAATGATTAGCTAGGTTAGCTAAGTAACATGGTTAGCATGTTAGCATGCTAGTTAGCATAACTACTAAAAATGATTAGCTAGGTTAGCTAAGTCACATGGTTAGCATAGTTAGCATGTTAGCATAGTTAACGTTAACAGCATTAACATTATTAACATTTAAAAAAAAAAAAACTGCTAGAAAACATTAGCTAAATTAACTAAGTAACTTGGTTAGCATTATTATCTTTGTTAACATAGTTAACATAACTGCTAGCAAACATTAGAGCCATTCCAACTGTCAGTTATCGTCAACTATCTACCTAAATAATTTAACCATTTAAACTATCCACATATTTAACTGTTCAGTCATTCCAACTATATTAAACCTCATCTACCTAGCAAATAATTTAACCATATAAACTATCCACCTATTTAACTGTTCAGTCATTCCAACTATATTAAACCTCATCTACCTACCAATATAGCCAATATAGTTTGTTTTTACTCTGTATGATATTTTACATCATATTTTTGCATTTTCATGCACTGTATTTCCTTCAGGAAATGCTTTTCTAGTTAATTAAATTGTTCTTATGAGTTTTGGTTTGTATATTCATGGTATTGTTTATTTTCATTATTGATCGTTATTATTGTTCTTATTGTTATTTTTCCTAATGTAGTCTTACCAATGTTTTAAATCTGTTTGCTGCTAATTTTTAACTATTGTATTGTTTTATTTTGTAAGTGTCTGCTAAACTCCATAACCATAACCATATATACCTTCTCTGGTCTAAGTCTTATTGTGTCAGAATGAAATTAGTAGAATCCCAAACACACACACACACACACACACACACACCAGCATATAAGGTGCACATGCCACACAACAGCTGATGCACACTCTTACAATTAATGTGTTTCCCTATCTGGACACAGAGATGTGTTAAAAACAATGCAAGTTGTGTTGTTTTCAACACATTCGTTTTAAGAGTGCACCATCATCTAATGTGACCAAAGCAGGGTGGCCACTCAAATAAACTTCACAGATACAAAGTTCCCCCCATATTTCCACTGCCTCCATCAGCTAATTGACAAACAACAAACAAATGAAAACGAATATCTTGCACACACACAAAAACGCTCTCTTTGACTCTTTTAGACTTTAATGCAGGTTCATTTATGTTTTTTTCCCCTAGTTTTTTTTTGGAATGTTATCCAAAGATGCGGAGGATTAATTAGCGTTAGAGAGTTGATAGCTCGCCGTTTTCTCTGTCAAAGTCAGCCATCTGTGGTGCGCGCCTGATTAACGAGCAGGTGTGCGAGGAGGAGCTTTCATCACTGCTCTCTGTGGCGGGCCACACACAACACTACAACACTCACCACGCAAAACGCCACTCCAGGCCCACAGACAACGGGTCTGTACTTTCCGTGTGAGAACAAAAACACAATGTTACAGTAACATACAAAAAAATATAGATGTGTTGAGAAGAGGGTAAGACTTTGAACGATAATGAGTGCATAAACACATTGCAATGACATGGCTTGTCAAAGTTAATCCTTGCACAAAGGCTATCTCTAAATGGTTTATCATTCCCATGTCATCTACTGTATGTCTTCTGTTTATGTCCTCTGATTTTTACTTTCCCTCCCATATGAAGTGTATGAGTGTATGACAGCAACTGATTTGATTCTGTATTGGTTCCTTCATTTCCATTGCTTTTTACAGTCATCCTCAGTTCCCTAGGCACATTTTATGCTTGTATTGTGTTCTATAGATTATGGAGTTATAGGAAATAATAACAGAAAAGCAAAGAGAGATACAGACAGCATTTCTATAGGACTGATATGGTCATGTTAGTACACACACACACGCACACACACACACACACACACACACACGCTAATACACAGAGGTATCAACCTCAAAACCGACACTGAAAATTAGAACGTGGGCAGGCATGGAGTCAATAAGTGTCATAAGAGTGAACACGTGTCAAGGGTGCTCCAGGACTGATCGGCTAACTGGGTACGCAGCTGGTCAAAGAGGCCAAATGGTCTCTCTCTCTCTCTCTTTCTCTCTCGTGTGCTTGCGCTCTCTCACGCTCTCTCTCTCTGTGAGACAGGCACAGTTGCAGTTCATTAGGAGCGTGTGCAAATGAACACCCTAATTGTTGCAGCACAGGTGTTTGTTGTGGAGGGAGAGATGGGGTGGGGGGGGATTCTGAATGACTTTAATTATACTTATAGATACTAGATTCTTCTTATCTAGTGGTTGCATCTTTAACACAATGCATCTACCACATTGCAGTAATTGTATGTGTGTGTGTGTGTGTGTGTGTGTCTCAGTGCAAAAAGATAAACATTGACAGTCATATGGTGTACGCACAACATGATACCTCCTCTATCCTGTACGCCTGTTAGTGTACTGTATGTGAGAGAAGTATGGAGGAGCATGTATAAATGATCACTGAGTGTTGCATGTTCAAAGATGCATTAAGGCATAATTTAGCTTTTGCATGTATATTTAGTTATACAGGTATTTCCCCCAGAGAGAGAGAGAGAGAGAGAGCATACCATGGAAGAAATACTGGAAAAAATACATCTATTTGCTGCTGCCAATCAAAATGTGAGTATAAGCACTTGAAGGTCAAGGAGCTTGTTAGGGTTGGGCCCAAACACTGCAGGCAGACAAGCGGCTTCACCTGTGGCAGAGGTGCTCCTTGCTGCCTGAACGTGGGCAGAGGGGTGACCTGGCCACCTTAGCTGGGCCACGTGTGACCTCTCAGAGGACCTGGCATCACTGAACTGGGGTACACAGATCTCGGCTCCAAGGAGCCCACTTTGTTTTGAATCAGCAGCTGGCTGATATGAGGAGACACACATACATCTACACATCAAAGGTAACTGAGGTTTGTGCTATTAACCAGCGTTGGGTTAAATATTTTGTTGTTAAAACTAATTGGCATAAGTGTTTTGTCCTGCTGATTCCCCTCATAATCGTGCAGAATGTGCAGCACAACAATTTCACCTGGAGATTACCTGGAGGGTGTATGTAATAATCCAGTCAATTTAAGATGTGGATAATTATGGGAGTGGATGTTAATCGTGTACACATGAATTTAAACACAAAGATTGTATTAAAAATAGAAATAAATAAAAAAAAAAGTCCTGTCAGAATATGTTTATGGACTTCTGAACATTACCATTCCTCCTGACTCTTCCAACAGTTTGAATGAAATACACGTTAATCATTTCTCATTAATTAGATATTCTTGCTGAGCTGATGAGGACAGCACTGTGTGTGTTGCATAGAAAGAGAAACTGACCCTCCCTCCCTCCTTCCCCCGCCCCCTTAGCTTAAACGTGAGGGAGGAAAAGGTTCCTGCTTGCTGCTCTTCCAGAATACCCAAACATGACTGCCCATCTCCTCAATCTCACTGCTCCCAATGAACAGATTTTGCCAGCGGCGATATGGTGACTTGTGACAAGTTGGTCATATTCTTGCTTTCTCTCCCTTGACAATGGGTGATGAAGAAGAGAGTTGAATGGTGATGATGCTTGTTGGCAAAGCAGATGTTTCCCTGACATTTGTTCCTTTCTGAAGGGGAGGACATGTTTCCCCTGCAGTTATTTTCCCATATCTGCCATAGGTAGAGCATATGGATGTTTACTGCAAACACCTGCTGAACTCTATGCTGGGGTGAAGCACTTGTCATGGAAGCCAACTAAGCAGCCATCCTTGTTTTCAAAGTTTTTAGAAGACGTATATACAGAAATTGATAGTAGCCTAATGTGTCACATCTGCACAGAAGATCACTCACTCACTGACTTTAGATATTGCAGTCTATTTCAAGCACTGAGCTGACCATCTTAATAGACAGTTATTTGATTCATCATATTATCATTGTCCTTTTGTATTATTTTGCACCATGCCATTTAGTAGCAGAGTGGTAGAGAGAATAGGGACAACTCCTGTTGGTTTTGAGGCCAGGCTGAATACTGTGAGTGATAAAAGGACATGATTAAGTCTTTGTTCAGCCCTCCAGCAACCTGGGCTGTATTATGAGAGCCCCTCACTCTCACTACCAATGATGAGATTTAGATGAGCGGCCGCACCATGTTGTACTGTAAGTAGCCCCAGATTTCCCCTCTAGAATAGGAGGCAGGCCAAGTTGGGCCACACTTCTGTCCACACCCTCACCCCCTGTCAGGAGGGAGCTTGAAATCTTCCGCTAATATTTAGTGTCCCACTCCGCCATTGTTTTTTCATTCATCATTTTTATTTGATATCATTTATTTATGAGCACTTTTGAGTATGTCTGTATTTGTGATGCTCCTGATCCTTATGATAATAAATACAGACTAAATATACAATTTGAAAAACCTGACCGCCACAAACATTGCCTGACAATGCACTGAACCCCAGCCGTGCTTGACCTCTCAGTGACCTTGGGTGTAGGCTCCTCTTTAGCTCTGGCTGGCTGCAGCCAACGAGGAGAAGGGACTCCAGCTCTGGTGTGATGGCAGAAGCACTCTGTGGGCTGGAGGCAAATGTGTGAAACAGCAGAACTTGCAGCACACAACACACACACTCTCTCACACTCTCTCTCTCTCACACACACACACATGCACACGCACACACACCATACCTGTCAACACTCCCGTTTTTCCCGGGTTTCTCCCGTATTTCAAGGTCATCTCCCAGCACCCTCCCGTTTTGTTATTTCTCCCGGAAAACACCCGTAATTTGCATGGCCATCAAACTTCATTTTAAAATCATTGATCCATTCAGGTTGCCAGATTGTGTATGAAATACACCCTACACATACACGATCACTTTCAATTTTCACAGTTTCAATTTCAACTGTTTTGTCATAGGCTAAAACCTGGCAACCCAAAACCCAAATAAGGAAGCGGGTGCCGACTGCGCAGCCTGAGTCTCGTCATAAGCAAGCGGGCTAGTTGAATGGCCTACTCCAGAACTAGCTGTTGTGAAATTGTTGAGAATTTAAATGATTAACACATCACATAAAATGTTATTGAGTGTTGTTGATTCACTGAACTTGTGCCCTCGGAACCAAATCTGACAGCAAGCAGCTTTGGAGTTTTGGAAGTAGGCTGCAGGCAGGCAGCTGGTGGATACATAACTGGCAACGACCGAAATGCAGTGTTGAAACACATGTATGAAACGTATTAAATATGCAAACACAGATCCGGTATAAACACTAAACACACTGACCCCCCCCCCCAAAAAAAAAAAAATCTCCCGTTTTTGGAAAGCTAAATGTTGAAGGTATGGCACACACACACACACACACACACTATCTAAATATAGATAGTACTGGATGTAATACAAATGTATATCTAAATACATTTGTAAGAGAAAGATAGTTAGTGGTTAGAAGTTTTTGCAGTATGCAAATTAGCCTGTGTATCACCCACATCCAGAGAATGGGAATGAAGTATCTCTCCGCCAGAATGTTTCACAGTTGCAAACCAGTGCTTAGAGCAGCAGGGTGGTGTTTTCAGCTCCCCTCTCTGCACTCCCACACTCCACTCCTGGAGAGCCAGCTCCTATAGTCTGTAAAGAAGGGTTTCAGCCTACAAACATTTCATGCCATCATAGAGAGTGTAACGGCTCTGTCACAGAAAAGGGAATTACAAAGACACCTTTTGTCATTTATAAACTACATACATTATGCCTACTCATTGCTAACAGACAACTGTTAGATTTTAGATTTGCTAAAATCCTTCTAAATTCCTTGGCATAGGCCTGTGTGTGTGTGTGTGTGTGTGTGTGTGTGTGAGAGAGAGAGAGAGAGAGAGAGAGAGAGAGAGAGAGAGAGAGAGAGAGAGACAGAAAGAGAGAGAGTCAGAGAGAGTCTGTTTGTATTTTGACAGGAGTTCAGTGACACTTGTCAGTTAACAAATTCACAGTCTGTGAAAGTGGTATAAACTGTCAATCAACAAACAGAGGTCAGTAGTAAAGATGATGCCCATGAAAGCATTTCTGTGTGTGTGTGTGCACATACCAACAGCCAAATTATTTTTCATTTAATAATGAAACTTTTCCCCCAACAGTGACAAAATGTTCTTGAAATTCTGCTTTTTCCAGCCTCTGTATGAGAACTCCAAACAACATAATTGTTATGCTAATAATAATAGCAATAGTACTATAACAATGAAGCATCACTGGCTGTCAGATGTATGCCTTTGATAGTCCTAAGGGCTAGACTCCATCTCCCCACATAATAGCACATTATTTTCACGGCTGATTTGCATAGTGTAGCAGAGCGCTTGTGTTGCATTGGGGAACTCGTTGTGGGAGTATGTTCATGTTAGAAGGGTGCAGCGGAGAACAGACTCACAGAGACTAGGATAATACCCTTGATGAAAACCCAGTTGCTTATCTCAATTTTTAATACTGGAATATCAAACATGAGATTTGGCGACTTTGTGCAGACCCCCCCCCCCCCCCCCCCCCCCCCCCGAACACACACCACACACCACACACACTGTCACTTTTTCTCCCCCTCCCTTTCTCCTGCTTGTGCATATTTTATCTCTCTTTTTTATTCATTATTAATGCCCCCTGAGCCTCCTTCTGCAGAAAAAGCTCAAATCTTTATTTTATTTCTATGCTGTTTCATTTTCTATTTAAAAGGGGTGAGAGGATATATAAATATATCTGTTGTCACGATGCTTATGCTATGAAACCATCCTGCCAAAGTAATTTGACTCATTTCATGTTTGCACTTAAAATGGATCACTGAGATACACTGAGTGAAGTGTAAAAACCATTAGAACCTCTGACGGAGGCACATCTAGTTGCATTAGTAGCGATAACTTCTGCATGTGTGCTCATATCCATGCTATCACGCAAGGGAACTTATGCTTGTGTTGATACTGAGTGTATGGGCTTGTCTCTATCAACAAGTTACCACTGAATGAGACTTCATGCAAGCTTCAGTATAAAATATGGATTGTACTTTAAATATATTACAAAAATAAGTTTATATACAGTATATCCCTCTCTCTCTCTCTTTGTGTGTGTGTGTGTGTGTGTGTGCGTGTGTGCTTGTGTAAAAATGTTCCAGTAAAGAGCATTAGATCAATAGGAATTTTCCAGATAAATGTGCTTCTTCACTGCGAACAAAGAGCTTCTGAGTTGTGCTTGTGAGTATGAGGTTCAGAGGACCAAGTATTTCCAGACAATGTCTTTTATCCAATGTCTCTATTCACTTGTTCTCTGCTGAGTACATCCTTTGTGTCAGTGAAGAGCGGATGGAGGCTTCATTTCATGTGTGTGTGTGTTGTGGAGTGGGGTGGGGGTTGGTGAGGGACACACCAAACTACCTGTTTAAACAAACACCTCTTACTCAGGACAATCTCAATTAATGAAACAGCAACGCAGATACAAATCCACAACCCCCCCCCCCCCCCCCACCACCACCCTCCATTAGCTGAGGGATCTCTCTAAAAAAAGCTCTTCAGCTGATATTACTATTATTTGATATCAGACATGGGGGAGTCTGCGGTAGATGGCTCTTTCCCTCCGCACATGGTCAGTCAAGAGCACATGGACAGAGAGGTTCAAGGAATCCATTTCCGTTGATTGTAGAAGTAAAGCTAATTGTTGCAGCATACGCTCCACGAACGAAACACTTCAGTTGTTCAGTTCAACTGCACTACATACACAGATTCAACACTATCTACCCTGTTACCTGAGAGTGGCATTAAATAAAACATTTACTGAACAATTACAGGCATTTTTAAACCAATACTGATATTGTAGGCTACATTATCACCCAGAGAGAAAAATACTCTTATCTGATTGGCTTATTCTGAATAATGGGACAGCTATGAAGTAGATCTGGTACATTTTTTTTTTTAAATAATCACTGTTCCATATCAAGGCTCATTGAATGGTAAGTATAACAACCATAGTAAACGAAAGTTGAGCCTGGAAGCAGGTTTCGCGACGATGGAATCAACTGTAAACAAGCTCACTGCCCAGCCCACTGCTAGCACAGCAGGACCAAAGAAAGTTGTACAACAAACTGAATCAGTCAGCTTCTTTTGAACCCTCCTGTTCTGTTCATTTT
The DNA here is from genome assembly GCF_018492685.1 of Alosa sapidissima. NCBI lineage: Eukaryota > Metazoa > Chordata > Actinopteri > Clupeiformes > Clupeidae > Alosa > Alosa sapidissima. The sequence continues at coordinate 2,282,718 of NC_055979.1, read as the reverse complement.
ATGTATACTAGTTTTGTGTTACCGGTCAAAAATGACCACTGCATTATAACATATAAATTAGTTATAAATCCATAATAACACATATTATCATCTAATGTTGTGATAGACCTTTGTATCAACTTAAGTTCTATTGGATATTACCAATAGAACTATTTGCTATTTATGGCTGACAGAAAGGGGAATATATGAAAGGTTCCATGGGGGCTGGCATAGAAGCAAAGAGGGGGAGTGAGGGTGTGTGTGTGTGTGAATGTACAGAAGCACAGATACAATCCATTTGATCAATAGGTATGTGCCTGGACACTGATCATTTTCTCATCCATTGGGAATACACATTGGTGTTCTAAAGTTCAATAAAACATGCAAATTGTTATGACAATGATCAAAATTTATTTGTGTGTTCAGATGCTCTGTATTAACAAAGTCATTGAGCCTCATTATAGTCAGAGTAAAGTAACAATATTTCTGAGAGAAAAGAATTGCATGGGAATTGCAAAGAAAGGCATGACTATTGAATAGTGAATTAATGGACTTGGCAGAAGAAAACTCCACTTCGCTGCACCTTGTGTGCCTCTGCCTCGTCCATTAATTCCGTATATACAGGGTGCGATTTGTGTAAAAACCAGAGGGGGGGATGATTTTGAATAAGTTTGTAACCCCCCCCAAAAAAAAAAAATGAACGAACGATTCATACCCTAGTAATGTCATGGCTAATAATACCCTATATTATTTTTGCCACCTTTGTAACATTTTAGTTTTAGTTTACCGTGGTGTATGACTGTAAACAGCGAGTGTGCTTGGTATGATGATCAGCTCCTCTAATGCAGGGTAGGACTACGTTTTGACAAGCATACAAATTCACCTTGTTCTTGCCCCATCTGAAATTACTTCTCTACTTTTGCTGCCTCCATCCTTTCTGTATTTGTTGTGTAAAAAAACTTATGATGGCACTGAAGTCTTAAGTTAGTGAATTGGCTAACAGTGTTAGTTGGTAACCAAATAGCATACACATTGTGCTACATGCTGCGTAGGCTACGTGCATTCTCTCTCCTGCTGACTTGCGTTCAGTAGCCAAGTGCGTAATATTGCAAAAGTTGTAAAAATAAATGTGTTTATTGTAGCCTACAGAAAATAAATAGCCTATCATACTGTCAGTTAATTGCCTACAGTGCAGTGAAGAGTTTGGAGAGTAAAGTTATAGGGCAACTTGAAGTTTTATGAAAATAATTTACGAACCAGAACATAAAGACCATGAAGCTTCTATTTCTTGCAGCTGTTAAAACACCCGCTAGATAGTTTAAATACCCACCAACATTCGTTTTTGCAGTACAGATTATTTCTAAAAGTTATTTGTCTACTACTGGCTGATTTATCAAACGAGTGCTTTTACATTCGTCCTCCGCAAACTACAGGTGTTTCGGTAGAGAGCCATTGAATAAGCGATGCCAAGCAATTTCTGTAACACTTTTTGTGACATTCAGCAAATATCTCCTCATTTAATGTAAGTTCCTTCGGACAATAGGCCTACGTTCTACTCTACGTGCAGTTGTCCTCCATCTCAGTTGCATCAGTCTTCTAATTTTGAAGGTTCTAAAACATTATTATGCTTCACTGAATCCTTCTCGTTTTCTTTCATTTGTCCAGCTAACTTTTCCATTGAACCTAGCCATTTATGATGGATTACACACTCGACATTCTGAAATGTCCTACACGATCAAGGCCAAATTCAGTTATCACGCAGCCACTGTGTCAGCAGCATCAGTGCTGATGGTGACGGTGCGTTTCTGATGTCAGATTATTATGTAGGCTAGCCTACTAGACTGTTCTCACGTTGCAGCGCTTTACCTATATGAAGTAGCATTAATCAATATGAGGGGCAGAGGGGGATAAATGTTGTCCCCCCCGACAATAAAAATAATTTAGCAGAGGTAGGGATAGGAAAACCAGAGGGGGGGAAATCCTCACCATCCCCCCCTACAAATCGCACCCTGCGTATATATATGGACTTCTCGGCAGCCGTTATCCCGTACATAACTAATATTGGGAGAAATAGTTATTATACTAGTACTACTACAGCTACTACTACTGCTGCTACTACAACTAATACGGTAACACTTTATTTTAAGGTTCACATGTTAGCCACCAATACAGTAGCCTACATACCTAATTAATAGCCTACCTGTATTAGTGACTTGTAAGGCATGTGTTAGGCAACATTAACGATTTGTTAGGTGTGTATTCACAAATTTCTTGTTCATGACGAATTAAGCCTTTATTAGTGATATAATCTTAATAATGTCCTTGTAAGCCTTGATCTCTACATACTAATTAGTACTAAGTACCAAAATAGAATATGCATAACCTACTTGTATACTGTCTGAATAAATCCCAAATAGTAGGAGAACAGTTGTAGAATATGCAAGTTTATGGCTCAACCTCATTGCTGCATTTCACTGCCCAGGTTGCTGTGTGAAATAGCACTTAATAACTGGGAGATTGGCTCCCATTCTAAAGTGGAAACTGGTTCCTTGGTAGCAAGCACATTATCATCAGTAATACCTCTGCAGAATGTACTTATTAGTCATGAATTGGTTCCATATTCTAAAGTCAGGCACTATTATTATTAAGAATTATATGATGGGAACAGTCCAGACTATAACTCCTGGTCAATACAGACATTCTTTACCCTTAATACATTGCTAGTGCATACATTGTTCATTCAAAATATGGTCACTTGTGGTATGGTCATTTGTGTATATGTGTTTTGTGTGTGTTTTGTGTGTGTGTGCTTGTGTTTGTGTATGTAGGTGTGTTTGTATGGGTGCATGTGTGTGTGTGTGTGTGTGTGTGTGTATGTGTGTTTATGTGTTTGTGTGCGTGTGCGTGTTTGCGCGTGTCATATGTGTGCATGTATGTGTGTGTGCATGTGTAGTGTGTGTGTCTTTATGTATGTGTACATAAATAAAGCAAATCAGGGAACCACCTACTCTGCGATAAGTGCCATGGGATCTTTAACAACCATGGAGAGTCAGGACCTCAATTTAACATTCATGCAAAGGAAAACATCTACAGTACAGTGTCCCTGTCACTGCAATAGGACATTGGGATTGATATTTGTTTGGTGGCTTTTGGCCACAGGGAAGAGTGCCACCTACTGGCCAGCCACCAACACCACTTCCAGCAGGAACCTACTCTTCCAAGTACTAACTAAGCCTGCTTAGCTTCAGTAATTCAGCAAAGTCAGGGTATCTGCTGGTCTGGCTGCTGGCTAAAAACAAAAGGTGAAAGGCATATATGGTTCTAACTGTCTCACTGAATTGCATTATGCACACTCAATTCTCACTGATTTCTGCTAGACAACAAGTACCAAAACATGATTAGTTCATAGATTTCACATGTAAAATACATTTTATACAACCCCACCCCTATCTTGCCTGTTCATAATTCTAAGAAATTGTGTGTGTGTGTGTGTGTGTGTGTGTGTGTGTGTGTGTGTGTGTGTGTGTGCGTGTGCTTGTGGGTGTGCCTGTGTGTGTGTATGAATGTGTACATATGTCTACTGTGTGTGTATGTGTCATACGTATGATTACTGTGAATGTATGTGTGTGTGTGTGTGTGTGAATATCAGTTTATGCACATATGTGCATATGGAATGGGTTAACATGACCCTTGGAGGCAAACATACGCAAAAAATTGGTAATCCTAGGCCCTACGGTTCTCAAGATATTCACAGAAAACTCTGTTGGTGTATGGTCACTAAATGTACACATAAATTAATTTATTGTATGGCCCCCCATGAACGAAAGTCCACGAAACTTGGCATGCATTCAGAGGGTGTCATAATGATCCTACACTTTCAATTTCGTGCAGTTTTGACCTTGTCAGCCAGAGATATTGTGAAATAGAAAAAAAAAATATCTGACTAGCTGTGCGGCGGTCATAATAAGGATACTAATTATAAACAATACTGGAGATAATGAAAATAAAGATTATGGTGAACACTCCCCCATCAACTTGTGGTTTGATTTAACTTCAGCTTCATGTCAGCAATCAGCTAATGGTAATGTAATGCAAACTAAACTGAAAAAAAAAACAGTGCTCTAGAAAGTGCCACAGAAACTAGCCTACAGTAAAGAGAAGACAAGGTGCACCTGCAGCACCTATAACAACACACCCTGTTCTGTTCCAGAATGGGAACTGCTGCTACTGCATTAGGGGAAAGGTGATGGTGACGTGCCTCATGCTTAGTCCTCAAGTATAGTCTACACAGGTATTTTTTTACATCCTTAGTGCTTAATATCCAGTTCACAAAAATTTCAAAAACACACTGAGAACACAAAAACACAATTTCAACACTGGGAACTGGGTTTCTAAGAATGTTGTTTTGGGCCAAGTCCATTTTCAGTGACCTAAAACACAATCTGTGTGTGTGTAAGAAAGGGCTAGCAGAATAGAAAAATCTACGTTTCCAAAAAGTACCCATGTATGTGACAGGGCCCAAGGGAGATTCTCCCGTGGGGGAAAGAGAGAATGAGAAAAGAAGAGAGAGAGAGAGAGAGAGAGAGAGAATGAAAGAAGAACTGGAATCAGCACTTCTCTCCCAGGTGGGGTAGTGAGAGTTTGACCTGTTGGTCCATCCTGGGAGGCCTCAGCTGCTCTTTTCCTTCGGATCTTGCCCTCTCTCTTTGTGTGCCTCTCTCCATTTCGGTACTCTTTTTTTTCTCTTTGTCTTTTTTTCCCTTTTCTTCAATTGTTGGGGAATGGGGAAGTCATATGACAAGGTTTGATAGTGACCCAAAACTTGAGATCTCAAGACAAATGTCTGAGATTTGATAATATATCATAAAATGACAATCTTGCGCAATGTAAGGCAGCTGTGGAGTGAAGGTTTCCTCATTCCTCATCAAACTGAAAAAACCCATTCGCTTCTTACAGTGGAACTATACAGCCACTGGGGTGATTTGCATGGTAGTATGCTATATACATTTTTTGCCAGCATATTTTGAGCTCTGAAGAATCAGAAAAGGAAAAAAATGTAAAGAAAAAACAGCATTGATATCAACAGAAATCAGGCTCAGTATCTCCCTCAGTCTCTTTGTCTATCTGCTATTTATGCATCCAGTGCAGTGGCTACACCTTCAGAAAACCCCAAACAGGCGTGAAATCCAGGGTTTGGGGAAATGAAATGAGAAAGGAAAGAGAGATACTAAAAAAAAGAGAGAGAGAGAGAGAAAAAAGAAAACAAAAATCGATGGCGACACAGAGTTCTCCAAACAGCAGTTCAGTCATGGCCGTTGATACAGAGCCTCACCATGAAATCAGAGGAGCAGACCAAAGCGGCACTTTAATCATCAAACCCCCCTTTGTTAATCTTTTTGTACTCAGTGAATCTAAGGGACAGACAGCAACTGGGACTGCAGGATAAGATTCGGCTTGGTGGAGGGGATAAGACAGAAAGCAGACTGTACCGTGTAGCACGCCAAGTCCAGGGCACTGGCCACTGCACACACAGACACACATGCTTACACACACAGACACACACACACACACACACACACACACACACACACACACACAGACACACATGCATGCACATACACACTAAGAAACCTGGCAAAGCATCCCTGCCCCCCCCAGCCTCCCATCCTCTCCGCTCCTTGCCAACCAGGGGCCGAGTGCCGATTGACTCCCTACCCTGCTAGGACCCTCACCTGCCTCCCACTAAGTGGCAAGGATCCTTCCCTGTGCATCCTGCTCGGCCGTGCCCCCGGGGCGGCTTCTCTTACTGCTGTAGCCCAGGGCTCGCTTGCAGGGCTTTACGGCTGCAGGATTCAGTCATCACGTCAGGAGCAAAGGGAGAGAGAGAGGTGAGGAAGAGAGGTGCCATGGAAACAACTCCACTGCAACTGTAGGGCATGTTGGGCATGTGTTTGTGTGTGTGTGTGTGTGTGTATGTGTGTGTGTGTGTGTGTGAGTATGCACCAAGGCTGCTCTGTCTTTTTGTTACTGGAGATGTAGAACAGAGTGGAGCAGCAATTCATGAGCTAGGCCTTCAGAGGAACAAGTTGCACTAATGAGAGGCAAGAAGTATGCGTGTGCGCACTCACACACACACTGTTTTTTTTGCCGGACACAGCAAATATTTGACTCACGTGTTCAAGCATAAACACACACTTGCACGCACACACACACACACACACACACACACACACACACACACACACACACACACACACACACACACTCTCATCTCAATCACCTCCAAGCCTGATATAAAAAGACCCTAAAAGGGTTGAGAACATGCAGGGTACATATTTGCTTGTTTGAGAAGTAGTAGCGGCAATGGCTGTGGAATCCATAAAGAGGCAATTATTCTTCCACGCTTGATGCCTGACCGTGTCCGAGTCCGGCTTACTGCCCTGGATGCCGGCCTCTGAGCCTCTTGTGCCAATGCGCGCTGCTGCAACAAAATATATATTTACAGCTTGAGCAGAAAGTTGCTTGACTGGTCTCTCCCTTCATCTTCTTCTCTCTCTCTCTCTCTCTCTCCTCCTTCTCTCTTTTCACTTTATTTGTTGATACTTGCTTGAAAGGTGTCTTTATAAATATATAATTTGATTTTTTTCCCTCTCTCTCTCCCATCTACTTTGTGATGTGCCTGAAATGTGAATCTATTTTGAGTAGAGGTTTGTAAGAGACATTTGATCTGATGTTGCTTAGCTTAGCTGCTAAGATGTGGCTGCACTGATAACTACATTTCAGCACGAGGCAGATTCATCAGTTCTCCAGCCTTTGCTGCTCTGGAGTATGTGGCTGTGGGGAGAGTCCTATCAGAGGACTCAAATTATTCAATTTCCAGTCAATTCATTGAGTGTGTGTGAGAGTGGGTGTGTATGTGTGTGTGTGTGTGTGTGTGTGTGTGTACAAACACAAAAGGTTGCATACATGTTATGTTTCCAACAATTTTGCAAATATTTTACATTTGACTCTATCCCAAATGAGTGGCCCGGGCCGACATGTGTGTGGCATGTAGGCTATAATTTTAATACTTCAGCAATAATTTTAATACTTCATATAGGCCTAATTTACAATATGCCTCTATTGTCCCTGCAGCACAGTGAATCAAAGTTAATACATTAGGCTACTTTCCATTTTGCATAGGCCTACATTCAGTTGTAGGCTATATCTAAACAAACTAAAGCTTGACTGAAATATTGTAAAACCATACTTCTTTTAAAATGTATGGGACGAGTGAAATCACTGATTAGGTTTGACCAGTTCTCGCATGCTTCTGCTAAAAAATTGCTAGTTTCATCCCAAGCTGCACATAATTCAAAAATCTAACCAGTTGCCACTTTCAAAAAACTGAACACGCGAATATATTTCACAACTTTGCGACGTACCGTGACTGGGAAGGGCTGGCAAGCAAGACGCAAACAGATCAGGGGATTCACTTCCTTGTTAGGTAGGCCTAGGCTAGGCCAGCAACACGTGCTGGAGAGATGCGTGTATCAAACCATGGAACGAACACAAGTTTACCCGACTGCTATTCCCGCTGATCATTCTTGTGAAGTTACTTCCGTTTGTCATGCCCTGAATGCTAATTCGGTTTCATGTTCATCTTTCTAATGTATGAGACACTGTCGCTATAACTGTATACCTGTCTGTCCCTAGCTTGACTCAAGGGGAGATGGGGGAGTGGGGCCCTACACAACTTGCGTAATGTGTGTATAGGGAGAACCGTCCCTGTAGACCAGCTATATACTGTAGAGTTAGTAGCTCCATGACGTCTCAATGGTCTGTCAGTGAATTTCATCTATGGCCACAAAATAGGTGAAATTGGCCAGATTGCAGATGCTACTGTTTCAATTTTTTGCCTTTCAATAGGCCGCTTATAGGATTTTCGACCGAATCTAGATCTGTCAGCAGTGCACAAAAAACTGCTTCTTTTTGTCACAAACCCTTTTAAAGATGTTACTATTGTGATGCTTTTGCTCATCAATGAATTCCATGACATTCAAGCTTTCATGATATGAACACAGAAATTGACTTCATCTTCACCCCAGAAGTGCAAACTTATAGTCAATCTTTTTCGCCATGTTGCTAAGTTGTCAGAGCAATCAATCAAGCTACCAAAATTCTTTGCATAAACATGCGCAGGCATACATTAATTTGGGATATCATCTTTATCGGGTTATGGCAATTAGGTTAAGGTCTTTACATGACTCATACAATCAGAATATTGTCATTATTCTGATTAAGACATGAATAATATGGTGAATGTTGTCAATGTATTGTATCTCTGTTAGAACTGTGTGTCTATCAATACATTCAGCTGACTTCATGTGGCTGTATGCATCCAAACATACTGTATGTATGAGCACGTCTATCCATTCTATCTATTTGCACTTCTCAAGATGTGTAGGTCAACTTGAAGGACAAATGTGTGTGTGTGTGTGTGTGTGTGTGTGTGTGTGTGTGTGTGTGTGTGTGTGTGAGTGTGAGTGTGTGGAGTAAGAAAGTGTGTATTTATGTGTGTGTGTGTGTAGAGTCCACTTGCAGACATTGTGTTGAGGGGTTGTCAAGATCTAGAGGAGAGGCTCTGCTGTGTCTGCAATCAATAGCATGAGATCAGACAGAAGGCTCCTCTGCAGAAAAAAATCTATGTCGGTTAGTACTGTAATGTCTGGGCCCAAATTTATTTCCCTCAAGCTCTGTGATTTGATACACATATTTGACAGGACAGGGATTTAATTGGTGCGCTCGCACGTCCAGGTCGGCACGAACAGCAGGAGCATGGCAGCGAGGAAATGGAGCACGTCAGAAACAAAGAAGGGTCACTGCTCAAGTACTGGTGCAAAGAGATTGACACAAGGGATGTCCGAGCAATACACACACACTCACACACACACACACACAGCGAGAGAGAGAGAGAGAGAGAGAGAGATCTTTACATTCCATCAAAACACCATCAGCCTAACTAAACACCAGTGTACTTAAGCATAAATGCATTAATGGTAACTAGTTATCTTCTCTCACACCATTTCTCCCAAAATAGATTAAGACAGAGTAAAAAGAAATAAGAGAATAAGAGAATAAGAGTAGCTTCTATAGACTGGGGGAGAGGAACTGTTGACTCCCTAAACATATACGTAGACTGCTTGCTAATGGAGGGGGTTTTAAGGTTTGTGGGTATGAAGGTATGAGCTCTCTGCTTGAAGAGAAAGAGAGGGAGGGGTGTTGGGTGTGTCAGTTTGAACGAGTTCACATCAAAAATCATCTTCTGAAGAGCATTCACCCAGACGCCACGTGGCGTTTTAAGGGGATTTAGTTAATGGGAGATTTCATGGGAGTGATTACTGATGCCAATGTGATCCAGGCACTCAACTGGCCATGCTTATGTGAAGTGACATATAACAGACAGAGAGAGATGGTAGATAGCCATTAAGATGGTGATCGGCGCCTTGCTGTATCATTGATCATTCCGAAGCGATGTGTTTGGTGGAGAAGTTGGGGGAAAGGAAATGTCATACACAAGTTTAGTTGCTTGCATATTTTAGCTGGGGCTTTAGTTTAAAGAAGAAAGCACACATCACATCTCAACATGTTCTCCAAAATTCTGCATATACTTAAATACAACATTCAATATATAACATACAAGGGCACAAACTATGGAACGGAAATGGGAATATGATGTTTTGCAGAAATACTTATAGCTATACAGTTGGTGGTTGGTGGTGAGGACTGTGACTATCTATGTTCCTCATGTATGCTGTGGCAACCGTTTCCTCTATGTGACTTGTCCATTTTTGTTTAGCACAGGCCTTGTCAGGTCCCCCCTGGCAAATTTTGGCTGAAGTTAACTTGCTGATTGCCAGCTGTGATAAGCTCAGAGGAGGAGAATTTTCTCTTTTCCTCTGAGCAGCCATTTTGACAGGAGTACATAAATGTTGAATAAGCGCTTTGATAAACCCGGGGATGTCTCTAAATCTGTGAATTCTTCCTAAGGGGAACGGAAAAAGACACACAAAAAAGGGACAGATTAAATGCCCTCGCGGGAGACAAGAGGAGAATAAACAGCTCCTAAATCTGCTGGTTAAGGGGGATATATTTCCCCCAGGATTCATAGCTCATGTATGAGGTTACGCAGGGTCGAAGAATGCTCCGGAACACTAAAAAGTCTAGCACCACATGGGAATTTGGGGGGACATGACTCAGTTTATAGGAATATCAATATCCCTCTGAAATTATTTCGAAGGAGAGTCAACTATCAGTACAATAAGACATGAGACTAAAATTACCAGCATAAATAGGACTGTGATAAAAAACAGCAAGAAACAATGGTAGGAGCACCTTAGTCAAACAAACCTTTGTGCAACTTGAAAATGTGCACATTTGGTTAGCTTCTTTTGGTTGGCAGCTGTAAACAAAGAAAGAAAGAAAGAAAGAAAGAAAGAAAGAAACTTAATCAGTCTGGGCCAAGTTGAACTCCCATTTTCTTCCTCCTTCCTCTACTGATGCCGAGAGGAGGGATAGCTTCCCATCCGAAGCCGGTTCCATCACCTCGTGGCCGATAATAGACGGATGAAAATCACTTAAGTCATTGATTAAAACGTTAGAGGGTTAATGCTGCTGGCCACTCCTGCTCTGGCTGTATCAGGGCCCTTATTACACAGGCAAATGAGCAGGGCATTGATCACCATGTCCCAATGTTTAAAGGCCCTGCCGCCAGGCTGGAAAGAGCCGAGATAAGGCTGATTGTTCATTTCGCCCGGAGCCTGCAAGGGGACTGGCAATGCAGCATAACGTTGCTTGGTGAAGCAGGAGCGATGTCAGCATTCATATTCCTAGGTCAAACAGCATTTAACTTCAAGACAAAAATGAGAATGTAAAGTTTCTCAATTCAATGGGGTGAACATGCATCTGCTCATTTAGGAGGACGAGTAACAAAAAGTCTGTGAGTATTACCCCTTGGGCCACAGACACAAACTCTGCACCACTGGTCTCATGTGGGCTTCCTTTGGAGACATCTATCCCGTATGCAGATTACATGATCAGTGCCATTGTGTCTGTGTTGGCTTCCTATGGAGGTATCAATCATATACACAGTTGCATGCAGCTCCCCTGGGGGGTAGAGATATGCCTACTCCCACTGACACCATTGAATTGCACTCATTGTGGGGATTTCCTGCAGCACTATCAACTGGGTACTCTTCCATATGGGATGCGTCAATGAGCAGCCTGTGCAAAGCCCTATTGTTGATCTGCAGCCAGTGATACTTGCTGTATTTAGGCTATGTTTAGATAGAAACGATCGAAGGGAAGACGCAAAAGTGCCGTTGCGTTCTCACTTTTTATTCCGCGTTTAGACGAGCCTTTTTTGGGGGGAAATCTGCGTGCATACGGTGACGCAACAGTGTGTGACATTCAATGTAGTATGCACGCCAGGTGGCTAGGTGGTAGTGTGAAGCACTGCCACGCAACACCACCAAGTCGGCGCGCCTGCGTAGAACCTTCCTTCTACTTCTCTCCCTAGCAGCGTGTACGCGATGAGAGAGGGCCACGGTGAGCAGTTTAGAGCAGACTGTTGCATTTTTACCCTTCAGACTGGAACACAACGGCGGAGCATTTTTAAGATTTAACTTTTTTGCCCTTTTAAGCCCCAAAAACGCTTTCGCCGTCTAAACAAAAGGCACATCTGATAAAATATTTTGTTGTTTTTACCCACGAGCATTGTCGTGTAGTCAGTGCTTCGTTGAATCAGGTCAATGGCCCCTGATATCCTCCTAAAAAAATCTGTGTAGATAAATGAGCAAATATGACATGAGGATGCATTTCCCCCAATAACCTTTACACTCCCCAGTCTCTATGAATTACTTATTTGTCATCATTATGGATTAAAAGTCTTTGAAAGCCAAACACTCACAGAAAAAAAGTGATCTCAGCCTTATCTTAACCATCTAGGTCCTACCAGCCTTGTGTGTGCTTGTCAGCCTCATGTCCTCACTTTAACACACACACATTTGAAAAAAACATTTTTCCAGGTATGGCAGATGGAAAAACTAACTTTGAATCAAATCACAATATGGCTTGTTGTGGTAATGTGGCACTGAATGTCAGAGTATGGTGGTTATCTGTGGTATCTTCTTCACACATTGATCATTTGAACTTATGTAGAAACTTGCCGGTACATGGTAGGTGAGTATTCATCTTACACGACCATTCGCCTATATTCCCATCCACAGACATTGTTTTGACTGTGACTTAGGTTAGTTATCAAAGCTTTGCTTCACTGATCATGTGTCACCTCATCAAAACACTTTGTTGCACTTCCCATTTGATCGTGGACAATTATCTCTGCATGCCTTTACACTAGGACTCGGCGAAGCTGTAAGCAAGTAGGGTGACTTGCCGACCACTCGGGTCTGAGGTGAAATACTGATTACAACATGAGCAAATTAATGGATTGCATAATTCCTCTACTACTTAGACAGTCATTAAAAATCAGCTTCCAGATGCCATGCAAAGAGTGGATTTGAATCTTGCTGACAGCCAGGCTTCCAGGGACCCCTATATATAAGAGTTGTTAGAGAGTGCATGTTTGTGTTTGTGTATAATGGAAGTGAGTGTGCTGCTGTTTTTTATGAGCAAGGATAGGTAGAGATAGATACATAGAGATCACCGAGGGGAGAGTGTAGGGATCTGCGTGTCTGACCTGTGCAGAGTACGGCTGGCTGTGTTCTTCCTATCGCAGCAGAAAAGCAATTGAAAACATGCCCTATCTTTACTCCAAAAAGCTTGGAGCAGACACCACCACAAGGATGTGACAAAACCCATTCGGTTAGCCAGCCACGTTATCAAACAGCTTTACTATAGCCTTCCTTATGTTTCCATAAACCATATCAGTGTTTTTATGATCAGGGGACAGATACAACATGACCTTACCACCTTAACAGCAGATTTTTGTAGCATCTCTTTTTCTCAGCTAACAACATTAAATAGCTTATTGTTTTTTTTTATCTTCTCCCTTTACTTGCTTTAGCTATTGTTGGCATGTAATTATCCTCTTGCATTGTTGTGAGGAGATGCGATGAAATGAGACTCATTTGGCGTAAGCAGTTGCCTTCAGTTTCTGTGACACACAAAAGGGAAAACCACTTGCTCAACAAACATCAAAGTAAACGCTCTAAAAGTTTCAACCAGCAGCCAACTGTGATGCTTTGAACTTTCAGATTGAGTGAAAGCAGAAAAAGAACATTGTAGGGGAAAAACAAGCTGGAGAATTAAGTGACAATATAAAGTTGAATGACGTGTTTACAATGGAAGACAGTGGAAGGTTATTTTAAAAAGACAAATAAGGTATAATTAATGGTTTATCTGTATTCACATGAAGCACTTTCTGTATTGGTAACCAGGAGTTTCTTCAACTTATTGTTGAATATTTCTGACAGAGGGAAAATAAAACTTTCAGGTATTCCCCTTTGTATATTGTCAAAGTAGGGCTTTCAGCACACAAAGGCAAATATACACACCTTGTAAGAATTCAGAATGTGCCTATACACAATAAATATTTATGATTTTGTAGTTTTCTGCAAACTTCGTTGACAGACATTATGACACGTAAACTGACCTGGTGACTGACCTAGAATGAAGTTGAAAACCCTTGTGGCTACTCGTAACCTTCACCTTAAGTTTGCAGTGGACATGCGGACAGCCTTCTTCACCATTTGGGGGGACTGGCCAGCCATTTTATATCAGTAACCTTGTATTGTATGTCAGAAATCTTTCCTCTGTCCTAGTATCTTTTTTCTTCTCTCCATCTCTTTCTCTCCCTCTCCTCTCTCTCTGACACTTTCTCGCTTCATTTCCCCTTTGTACATGGCAAAAGAGGAAAAGTAATATATGCATCTCCTCAAGTGATGCATCATGGCAATTACAGACAGAATCATTATTAAATTTATTTATGTGGCGCTTACAAACCATAAACCATTGGGGGGAGGGGCTGGATTGTGTGAAAAAAAAGCATACAATAACTCAACTGAATTAAGAATCAGTTTTTCAGCAGCAGCAGGACAAAGATGTATTGTGTGAGCGAGAGTGTGCCGAGCAAGTTCATTTATATCTCTGCACCGCTTTGCCACCGTTTCCCCCACAATTACAATAAACACAAAAGTTGTGTGTGTGTCGGTTGAGGGGTTGGCTGTTATGGATGTAACACTTATTACAATGCATACATCTGAGGCAGGGACTTCTTTTCTGTTTGTCTCTCTGTCTTTCTCTTCCCCTCTGGGTGTCCAAGGAGAATTGATACTGGGCCTGTAATTTTAAATGCGGCTCATAAAGTCGACATGACGTTTCTGCATAATGCCTTCATTAACGACGTCGCAATTCAAGCTAGTGCTCTCGCTCCCTCTTGAGGGCCTCCTGCTTGAGCCAGGCATTGCATTCATATAGGAAAGCCAGCACTTCAGTGAGGACTCAGTCACTGTATAGAAGCACGTCTACTGTTGAGTCAAACACTTTGAACAATGTCTGCGAAGGGGAAGGAAGATGTCATTCAAAGATGCAGTAGATCTTAATACAGCCAAAGAGAGAAAAACGACCTGGATGCACACGCACACCCCCACACAAAATCCTTCTGTCTTGACAGCACTCACCTGGCTCTGATTAAAGCACCTGTTCTTGATCATCGGACAGTCTACAGTAGGATCGTTTGTTTCAACAATTTGTGTCTTGCAGTGTCTTGTACTGTACATTGTGTTACCTGATACCTTTTGTCTTGGCCTGTGTTTAATGTTTACCAATGCTTTATTAGATGCCTTTTCCCCTGGGTTTGGTCCTCATTGTACTACTGTTTCTGTTCAACAAAACAGTTATTTACTCCTGGAAGTGGATTTACAAAATTAACATTCTGTTTTTGTTTTAGGTTCTTGGCCCTGATCATTACTGAAGACTTCATCAGTCCTAAGGAATAAATAACACAGCCCCCCATAGGTATAACTACATCACACAATAGGATGCATTCTTTCACATCTACTTTCAGGCAACTAACATCATATCAACTCTATAACCAACTAATTTCTTAGTTTTGATGCTGTGGAGTCAACTTACATTCAAGTCTTCTACAAATTTGACTCGTTATCATGCTTTTTCTTTTCTTATGCATCTTCTCACATTTGGATCAATGCGTTTGATCACACAAATTACAGTAACTCACTTGGTAAATACTGTGTGTGTGTGTGTGTGTAACACCAGGTGTTACAGTCGTGCATCGACAATGCCAAAAAGTTCATTCTTCTTTTTTGTCAGGGCCGGTGAGGCCAGGTAAGGGACTGTGGAACCAAAAGCAGACTCAGAAGCTGATTAAAGGTTAATTAGGTTTTAATGTTGAAGAACACAAAAATAGGCAGCCAGGCAAAACCACTTGGTAGGCAGAGTCAACTTAGTAGGCGAAAAAAGCACAGGCAGCAGTACAGGCAGGGCTCAAGCAGATCTCCAGAGTGGCAAAAAACAGGCAGAGTTCGGTACACAGGTAGGCCGCAGGCAGTTAAGCAAAGGGGCTAGGCAGGACTCGCGTGTCAGAACAGGCAGAGGTCGGTAACAAAGAGCAAGCAAAGTCCAAGCAAAGGTTTCCAAAATGGTTCAGGCAAAATCACAAAGTCCAAAAACAATCCTTGGTCAAAAAACACTAAATCCAGCAAGAACATGAGACAGCGCAAGAATCCACACTGAAAGACGTGACGATCTGGCAAAGAGTGTTCCACATGGCATGGCTTAAAAGCCATGGCTGACGAGGAGAGTGGCAGCAGGTGTAGTAGAGCAAACACAGGTGATTGGACGCCTCCCTTGTCAGTCAACCAAAAGCCAAGGCAGAAGGAAAACCCGGACCGGAGCAGCAAAGGCATCTCAAGTCACAGGCTAGGAAACGAGGCTTCTGGACCGGGTTGTGACATTTTTTAAGTTAATGTGCCTTAAGTTTCACTGAGGTATTTTTTAATCGGACTCTCTAAAGCATTAGCTTGCCACAAGGTAAATGTGTAATTTCATGGGTTTAGGAAATACCCCACAACATGAGTTTCACAGTCACATTCTTATTTTAAGATTATTAAGATTATTATGGAAAAAGAACATGAAAAAAAGCACTGGAGAGACATGAAATAGAGGAATCCTGGCCTTAGGATGTGTTCTCTCAGCTTGAACACTCCCACTGAGCTGCCGTGCTGGTGTTACCTTAAATTGCATTATCAACCGTAACAAAAAATACTACAGGCAAAACTGTCATAACAAGAACAGGAAATCAAAACACAGTGTCATATATGCATATAATTGTGTGTGTGTCTGCGTGTGTGTGTGTGTGTGTGTGTGTGTGTGTGTGTGTGTGTGTGTGTGTGGAGAAACACAACATGACAGAGACTGCACTGCTCAGTCAGCTGAAGAAATGCCCAAGGCTTCGCCGTACCCTCACTGAGAAAATATCACATGGTTTCTCATGTATGATATTCATGAAATGGGGGAAGCATGCATGGGATATGTGTGTGGTGTGTTTTGCATATCATGACTGTGTTTGAAGTAGCTTACAATTTCAGCTTTTAATACAGACCAAATGTTATCACCCCCCCCCCACACACATATATGTCATCAACACCCAGCAGTAGTTTTCCTCTCTGTGAGGTGTCCAGAATACAGACCACACTATGACCCTGTAGACCATAACCCACAGGCAATACTGCTCACTAGTGCTGTAATGAATTAAAGCATGAGTGAATGAATACATTGAATAAAATAACTCATGGACGAAAAAACATGTGTCGTGTGTAAGCATGAATGTCTGTGTGTGTGTGTTAATGTTTGTGTTTATGGTGTGTAATGTGTGTGAGTGAGCATGCATGGGTGGATGTCTAAAACTCAGGTGCTTACTATCAGCTGAGTGCCGAGAGTGCCGTGCTGTCAACAGGGGACGATTCATCACGGCCTTCAAGAGCGTGTGCACTGAGGGACACTTTTATCAGCCATTATGTGGATATATGATCATATTCAAGGAAAGAGCCATTACCGAGCCCTGGCGGACACGGACTAGACCGCCACTGTCTGTCCCATTTAACAACAGGGCCTCTTGAAATAGGCAAAAAAACATTAAGGCTCTATCAAGAGTGAAATCATTTAGAGGCCTCCCAACACGGGCATTGAGGCCACTGGGGTGGATCTGGTAGGCTGTGTGGGTTGTTTCAGGTAATACATAAAGCTTAATAAAACAGCACCCTGGCCATTCATAACCTCGCTAGTTGTCACCATATAAGTTTTATGAGCTACAGCGCAGCAAAGGCAGAGGTGGCTTTGGCATTTTGGAAGCGTTGTCTCGGGGCCACAAATTAATTTGTTGAAAAAGCAGCACTTAGAGGATTACAGTTATTGTTTTTGTAACGTTTCATAATGCAAAAAGGAAAAAACAGGAGCAATTACCTGTCTCATAAACACTGGGGTATGCATAAGTGGCCTTCTAAGAAATGAGGGGATTTTTTTTTTTGCTTTTGATTTTCTCCCCTTTTTCTCCGATCAAGTTGGGTGTTTTGACTGGCACCGAGGTAATCACAGTCCAGAGCGGCTTACAGCTGTTCAGACAGTTTCCTGATCAAAAGTGTCAAGCGTCTCCTCGGAACACCAAGGCCAAAATCTGTTACTGCGGTGAACTATTCGCTTCTCACAGCTGTCCTGACAAATTCCTCAAATACCAACCTGCCATTTAAAGAAAGGAGATATCGACATCATGTTCTTACTTATGTGGATGCCCCTTCATTTCCTGCCGACAGGCTAAATAAACTTTCTGTTTACTGTGACTTCAACAGGCCTGAGGAATACAGTAGGCCTACACATCCCCCATCAGTATAACTAAATCACACAGTAGAACATTTCACAACTACTTTCAGACAACTACATTACTTATTAACTCTAACCAACTAATTGCTTAGTTTCTGTGCTTGCTGTGTAGCTAAAGTACCTCACTGTTTACTTCTCCCGCTTTTCGTCAATTGCCAAAGTACTGAGTGTCCATTTAACTCCAAGCAGGTTCCCAGTTTGTCTAAAACCGATGAGCAGGGTCATGCTTCTATCAGTAGGCTAACTACAACATCAAATGCAGTACCAGGCATTCTGACCACACATGGGCAATGCCATAGAGTTCATACTCAAAATCTTACAAAGGGAATTCTTGTAATAGCTCTTCAACAGCTTGCCGTATGGTGAATGTGTCATTTTATGGATTTAGGAAATAGCACATTCACAGTCACATTTGTTATTTTCTTAAGATTACTATGGAAACATACAAATATGTGGTGAGCTGTTTGCTTCTCCCAGCTGTCCTAAAAAATCCTCAACTGTCAACATTATTGAAAGGACCAATATTTTGAGACCAGTGGCTCATGTTTTAACTCATGTCTCTTTATTTCCTGCAGACAGACTTCTTTTCATTGCCTTTTGGTTTATTTGATGTCAGCAGACATAGAGATCTGACTAGATATGAGTATAAATCATAGCATCATAAGTTGCTACATATGTCATAGAACCAGCTTTGAATCGAGCATCATATTTTGTTTTGTATTTCCTATTTTGTTTGTACATAACACAAACTCCTGGTCTTTTCTACATGGATATGATCAGCTGTGTAAGTTGGAATTATTAAACATTCATACATAAACATACATAAACATATTTTCTTAATTTAATTCTTGGAAATTAATTTAGGGTAGACCTAATTTCTTATGTTCCAGTGAATGACTGCTTTGAATGGTCTCTGTCTCAGACCCTTCCCTAATGCTGAGTGTCTTTCTCTGTCTGTCACGCACACACACCCTGTAACCTCATAGATAGATATATACATACAGTAGATAGATACTGTAGATACTTTATTGATCCCCAGGGGAAATTCAAGAAAGGCTTATCTCCCCGTCGGGGAATCGAAGGGTACTTTATCAGGATGCATAGTATCCTGGATCCATGAAATAACTGGCCTTTAAAAATAAAAATCTGCCTGCCTCTATGGGAATTTAACATAGGGGTATGTATACTTATGAGCCTCTGAATTTTAAGGAAGAACATTTATTTATTTATGATACATTATTCATTCACAAAGAAAATTGGTGTCCATAAAGGTAGGATTTTTCCTAATTTTTTTAAAAATTAAGGCATTAAGATCAATTTCCAAAAGATGAATTTTTATTCCTCTTTTTATTTAACTTTAGCATGTGTATGTACAGTGTATGTAAACTTATGAACACAACTGTATAAACATGCTCCGGTTGCCTGTGCTATGGGAGATTTCAGGACAGGGGAATCAATGTCCTTTCATCTAATACCTGAAGGACAAATAATCATTGCACTGTTGAGTCTCTGAAACAGCCAAAGAGACAAAAGGCCTCCTCTTCAGAGGCTTTAATAAGAACCTTCAACAATTATTTTTAGTTACTTTTCCTTTAATTTTATTTAATTTTAACATTAAATCAATTTCAGTCTAGTCAGCATTGTTCACCTGTAAACACCCATCATTTTCTTGCTGTAGAAAGTGTCTGTTTGCTGAAGCTAAAGTTAGTATGCCACATGGTTTAGTATCTGAAGCAAGTGCACAGTGTTCTTAAGACCCTCAATGAAGTCATGTAATCGGTGCACGCCTGTGTGCCTTTGAGCATGGCCATCCACGATTTTTCTAGAGATTATTGAACGCAGACCTTGTCTCTCTGGTTCACAAGGCATGAAGAGGTTTGGAGTGTGTGTGTGTGTGTGTGTGTGTGTTTGTGTGGCAGCCCTAGAGTGTTTTGGGTGGCTCCACAATGTACCGTCCTCTATGTGACAGATGCATGTTGAGCAGCTTGTCATACTGGGGATCTGTTGTTCCTTCAAATGTTATATTTATTATTCTTCAGTTGTCGAAAGAGAGAGAGAGACAAAGAGAGAGAGAGAGACAAAGAGAGAGGAGAAGAAGTGATTTGAATGTAGACAGAGGAGAGAAGCAAAGACAGAGAAAAAGAAAGAGTGAAAGAGAGAGATCGCTTTTATGGATGCAGAGGAAGGATTAGTCAGCCATGAAAAATCATCACAATAAACCATGTAACAAATCACAAGACACTTTCACACTATGTTGGGCAGAAGCACTCTCCCGTATAGCAACTTCAGCAAGAACAAAGTCATATATATATATATATATATGTATGTATATATATTTTCTTTTTGTGTGTGTTCACTTGACAGAGATTGAGTCCAAAAGGAAACACATGATGCCTTTGTGTTCTCCACATTCAGCTCTCAAAACAGGCCGTAGTGACGCACCCTCTCAGTCTGTTGAAAAACAAATCCCCACTGCTGTTAATGACACCTACATCTTTTACAAGTGTTTAAAGAGCAAGAAGTGACGGGCAGAGGATTGTGATCACGGTCTCAGTTTAGCGCGGATCAGAGACCGCCTCCCCGGCGGACAGATGGCCTGGCCTGTATGAACAGCCCGGTGGCTGGTTGTCTATTTTTAAACACCTCAAGGCCATTATCTACACTATATTATTCATGTCGGCCACATTTGTGTCAAGCGTGTCTATCATCACTTTTATTAGTTATTTTACAAAATTGTCATATAATAAAATACATCCTTCAAGCCTTTTGGATAACTGAAACAATACTGTATGATCATGGGGAAAAGCAGTGCAAGAACATAGTCATAGCCTAACATAGCGTTTAATAGACTAGGCCTACATAATAGCACACAGCGTTGCTTAGGCTACAATACAAGTAAATAGGCTATACAGGATTCACCAATAGCAGGTCTAGGCTACGGCTAAGTGCAAAATCTCATCATTACTGTGTCTTTCCATTTATTTTGAAGCTCCTGCTCAAAAGCAAATTGCACTTTTACGGCTATGCAACATTGCATGTAGGCTATGCTCAAAATGTTCTTTAAAGTAGAGAACGAATTTTAACACATTCAAGAAGTGGCTAGGTAGATGAACCAAATGTGACGGAAAGTTTAAGAGCGAATGGGACACCCGGCATGGCTTTTAGTATTATGCTGCTCTGACAGTCCACTTTTATTGACTGTTAGTCTACTGTTTTTGAGTTTGGAGAGGTACTGTTTTAAATGCCGACTCCACAACTGTCGCATTTCCCAGGTCCATGATAGCCTTTTTGTCAAGTGTGATTCCATCTCCCCAAGTTAAGTAGCCTACATGATCCAAAGCACTATATGTCATCGTAGCTCCAGTTTATCATTAGCACTGGACAATATTGGAAATGAAATACAACATGTCAGTTTAGGCCCTTTATTTATGGTTTCTGTAATTTATTTATCAACAGCTCATGCATTCACACCACATCGCTGAGCCCCCTCTGACTTGGGTCATCCTGCGGTCAGAAACGCGAAAAACCTTGTATTTTCCATTATCTTCCCAGATCTATCTTGAGACCTGGGGCCTCATTTATAAAAATCTTGCGTAGAAACCATCCTTCATTTGTCCGATTCAACAAACTTGTAATAGGCAAATTGAGTCCCTACCGAAAACCAGCCATTCAACTTCCAATCTCCAGGCCCCAGAACCCCCTCACACACACACACACACACACACACACACACACACACATTTAGGTAGCTTTCAGGCCCACTGTGGTGGTTGTTGAGGAACAAGATATGTTCATTCTGGTCCTCATCCAGCATTATGTTTACGTGTTTATTTATCTACTTGTGTGTGTGTCATCTCTCTCTCTCTCTCTCTCTCTCTCTCTCTCTCTCTCTCTCTCTCTCTCACACACACACACACACACACACACACCCCTAATCAGAGGAGCAGACTCATGATAAGGAAACCCTTACCCTCTTAGATCCTCTGCTGTTAAGCTTGATCTATGACAAAAAATTCCATTCCTTGCTATTACTGTTGTTATTTTTTATGCATCAATCCTGCTGCAAATGTGCTGAAAAAAGGATGGTAGCCTTGTAGGGACACACCCAGCAAGGTACTTGTCTGCTACACAGCTGCTGTAATCAGCTTTATCTGCCAGCCTCCTTCGTTCACCCTCCCTGCCTTATCTGCATCTTATGATGGATTGCACTACACAACGCATTTAGAGAGTGGTGATAACATTTAATCCAGTCACGCTTTGCTTTTGTTCCGCACAGCCAAACAAAAACAAAAGCATTGAAATAACCATATGGTTTTGATTTTTCGACAACGATGACTGCAGCAAGAACAAAAAGCATGTGGAAAAAAAAACAGTGATTGCACATGGAAAAATACATATTTCATCAAAGCACTGTCACCTGAAAACCTTTTTGTTTGTCAAAGTCATCTCAAGAATGACAGCCTTTTTGCTGCTGATGATGTTAATATTATTGTAAGGGACTGTTCGTTATTTATAAACGGGGCCACCGGAGGGATTTTGAGTGCTTAAATCAAAAGATGAATATATAAAGCTGCCGAAGCTGAACATTATCCAAAACTCAATTTCTCAGACGAGCGTCAATTTGGGAGCTTGCTACACTCCTTCCTTCTCAAATGACTTGAAAAGGCCGTTTGCACAATTTCACAAATAATCAAAGGGACCGAAAAATACCTAACATGCCAAGTTTTTCCGGGTTTATCATTTTAACTTTTCCCCGCTGTCTTGCCGTTTTAATATTTTCCCGTAGAATATCCCATAATACTCTCATAACATTAGTCCTGCATTCTGGCCTGTCTCTGTGTTGTCCTGTTGTTACCCCTTGCATGATTCTTGAATTTCCCCTGGGGATCAATAAAGTATCTATCTATCTCTATCTATCTATCTTCCAGTGAAACAGATGTATTTAAATCATCGTTTTGCTTTGTTTGAATGCGAACTCAGAGTGATGTTAACCTAGGCTTATTTAAGTTAACAACGTGGTTGTCGTGAGAGCACGATTCATTGGCGCTTGCAGTGTTCGGCCGTAGGCTATGTCTACGTGCGCACCTGCCAGGCTACTCAGCTACTCAGCAGAGTAGACAAAGAATTCCCCCTGTATATTCACTCAGAGTTGGCCTACCATAACTTACAAACACTACACTGTAGACCATAAACTGGCTATTTATATGACCAATGTATTTGTTTAACTTTATGAAGCAGAATTACGCACTGCTACTTGGAACGTAACACATTTTTGTTGGTAGGAGAGAGAATGACAGCGATTAACAAATTTCACTTGTTGCTGGTTACCAATAAATAGGGCCTACTATATATTTTTTTGCAAACAACAAAAACAGAAAGGATGGAGACAGCAAAGCTAGAGATGGGCAGGAACAAGGTCAATTGGTAGAAATGATTGTCAAAACGTTAGGAGCTGGATGTGTGGATGAATGAAGCACAAGTATGCTTTATGTTAAGCATGCACACTGTTTAAAGTTAGGCTACACGGTAAACTACAAGTAGGCTAAACCAAAGTTAAATTTAGCTTTTTTAGGGCTGGATAAAGTTGACCAAATGGATATAGGCTGTTAGGCGTGAATAAAGTAGGCTACTTTGTTGCTCCAACCCTTCCAACGTTAATGGGGACGAATGTTGACATTTTCCGTATTTTGCGTGAAAAACCCGGGAAATCTCCCTTATTTTCATTGTTCAATGTTGGCAGAGCTATGGAATGAAAGAGAACGTTATATGGCGACAGAAATCAACAATCAAACAAGCCACTTTGATTTTTTGCTGTTTTCATTAATACAAAAGATGGGTGACCCCCCCCTCCTAGACAAAAAAAGTTAGGTGACCCTCCCCTCAACAAAGAATAAAAAGACATGACCCTCCCCTATTTTCCTCCGGTGGCCCCGTTTATAAATAACAAACAGTCCCTAATATGAAACAGCAATAGAATCTACAACCCTCATAATACTGTCTTATTGATGGCTGAGCATGATAACAAAACCAATTGTCCAATGTTATTAGGTCATTACACATGACCAGACAATGACATCGATATAAATTGATCATGGGATAGATGTCATTAGGACAGGGCACATTGATCAGCTGCGCGCCGGCTCCACTGTGGGTCCTTGAAGACAAGGGGACTAGTGTTGTGTGTCACTTGATGGCCCAGACCAGGGCCCCCTAAATCACACATCTTGGGGAAGGAACACAAAGACAGAGACTAACAGTTGCTGTAAGCAAGTGCAGTGGAGAATCATATGAATCACGGCGGCCATGAAGTGCAACAGATGCCCCTTTCAGAACTGGAAGTTGTCAGGCCACTGTGGCCGTGGTGCCCTGCATGACTGATTCCCCCTTCTTTCCATATTCTAGTATCTGACTGGTACAGAGATTTTGATTTGAAGCCTATGTCCTATCTAAACTAGATGTACCGCAAAATATGACCGCCACCCAGTCCAGCACATGTTTTCCACAAAAATAAGTCATGCTGAAAGGCATATATGATTCTAACTGTCTCACTGAATCGCATTATGCACACTCAATTCTCACTGGTATCTGCTAGACAACAAGTACCAAAACATGATTAGTTCATAGATTTCACATGTAAAATACATTTTATACAACCCCACCCCCATCTTGCCAGTCCAGCGGGGGGGGCTACAGATCAAAACGAAAAACGATGGTTCCATGCTATCCATGTGGGGTTACATGCCCACCAAGTTTCGTGTACCCCAGTCTTTCAGTGTCCCGGGAATCCTTGACGGAAATTTAGACATGCGAAAAAGAAAAAAAAAAATTCTGACTAAACCTATACATTTCATGTATACAGTAGCGCCACCTAGTTAAACACAAAAAAGTAAAAATGAGGTGTTGTAATCACAGGTATCTGTGACCTAACATAGTCAAAACTGCACGAAATTGGAAGTGTAGGATCATTATGACACCCTCTGAATGCACGCCAAGTTTTGTGGAATTCTTGGGGGGCCACACAATAAATTAATTTATGTTACTATACACCAACTGGCCTGTAGGTGGCCGGAGACAGTTTTCTGTGAATATCTCGAGAACCGTAGGGCCAAGGAGGTCCACCTTTTTTTTGGATGTTGGTCTTAAGGGGGCATGTCAACCTATCCCATTCTTTCATGTATAGCGCCACTTAGTTAAAAATTAAAAAGCAAAAAATTAGGTGTTTTCATCACAATATCTCTGGCTGACATGGTCAAAACTGCACAAAATTGAATGTGTAGGATCATTATGACACCCTCCGAATGCATTTCGTTCATGGGGGGGCCTTACAATAAAATAATTTATGTGTACATTTAGTGACCGTACACCAACAAGGATTCCCGGGACACTGAAAGACCGGGGTACACGAAACTTGGTGGGCATGTAACCCCACATGGATAGCATGGAACCATCGTTTTTTGTTTTGATCTGTAGCCCCCCCGCTGTACTGGACCCCCCGAAAGGAGGGTAGGGCAGACACAGTTTTCTGTGAATTTCTTGAGAACCGTAGGGCCTAGGATGACGCACACATGCACACAATTCAAGAATTTCTCAGAATTATGAACAGGCAAGATGGGGGTGGGGTTGTATAAAATGAATTTTACATGTGAAATCTATGAACTAATCAGGTTTTGGTACTTGTTGTCTAGCAGATACCAGTGAGAATTGAGTGTGCATAATGCAATTTAGTGAGACAGTTAGAATCATATAGGCCTTTCAGCGTGATTTATTTTTGTGGAAAAAATGTGCTGGACTGGGCAGCGGTCATATTTTGTACCGCTCTGCTGTACATCTAGTTTCGAAATAATATTAGGATCAGAAAGAATGGTTCTAGAGCGCGTCACAGCACACATTTCCAATCATTGATGCGGATACAGCAAAAGTGAAAGAGAAAGTGACAGCGCACAGCAAGCAAAGTCAAAGGTTCAGCAGGCAGAAGACAAAGCAAGACATTTAGATGTTGTCTATTAAGCAGCTTTGGAAAACAATAGCGTTATGTCAGCTGTCATTGATTCATTTCCTTACACTGCTGTAGTGAACTAATGTTTTCCGTGACTTGATAATGTGTTAATTTATCTGATTCTCTCACATTAATACGAGGAAGAATTCATTGAACACTACCCTGGTGTAGCCTAAATTTTATGACGAGATAGCCTTGCCTAGAGCTAGAGTTGAAACCAAATAAGTTTGCTGTGCAGAGGCCTATGGGATAATTAATTTACCAACACAATGGGACTGCAAACTATCCATGGAAAGTGTAATGTTAGCCTATATGTGGTGTACTGGTCAATTCATGTCTTTGTTTTGACCAAACTTGTCTCATAGAATTGCTTAGGTTAGGCTACATTTTATCACCAACGTTTTTGCTTCAATAGTCTATCCAGTTAAAGTCTTTGACAAAAATGCTGTCATCCACAGAAAACTTTTAAAGATCAGTCCTCTGACAAAGGCATTGCAATTGTTCCAATTATTTAACAAAGTACCTTGCTGACATCTATGTATAATTCATTCTAATTTTCAAAAGACATTTATGTTTATTTAGGCAACTAGTTAACCTAGTTGGCCTTGATGTCCAGGCGTGTGACCTTTGTGCCCCCCACCAAATATGCCCAACCGAAGGCCAAGTGGCCTTGCCCCTAAAATTATGAAATTCCAGGCCTGGAAACATCATCGACTTTTTGCATGAATATAGGCCTTTAGGCTAAGTCAGTGACACTGTGCTACAATAACAATTTTATTATCATGTAATAACTTTGTTATAAGCAGTGCAATAGCAAAACAGGCAAGAGGGCAAAATGTTGCTGGATACTGTACATGTATTTCTATGGCATTGGCATGGCATTTGTTTGTTTTTGTCAGCACGTTAGCACAATATGTTAATGATCATGTTTCCTGTTTCTCATTTTTAACTTTTAGAATCCAACTTTCCATTGTTCAAAAGTAACCCATAAAAACAAGAACAGAATCACAGTTGACACTCATACCTTCCCTGCTAGTACAATCTGTGACTCTTTGGTAAATTTGAAAGACGCCTAACACCTTCCCTGCTAATACAACCTGTGGCTGTTTGGTAAATCAGTATATGAAAGACGCCTCCTAGCAATACCATCCCTGCTGATACAATCTGTGCTTGTTTTTTAAACCAGTATAAGAAAGACGCCTCCTAGTACTTCCCTGCTAGTACAATCTGTGGATGTTTGGTGAACCAGTATAAGAAAAATGCCCCTAAATGTTCTGGATCCCACACACTCGATTCCAGAATGCTTATCATGCAATCGCCATGGCAATAAGAATACGGCCACCTGCGAATCTCCCCTGGTGATCTCCATGGGGATGAGGCCTCTTCAAATCAAACATCTTGATGGAAGCCTAGGCTGGGGGACCATCTCCAGTCATAAGGGTACTGCTACTCTCCACAAGGAACATTGATGAGTGTGTCATGGCTGAGCCATGGTCTGATTGCCTCTCGTTCTCATGCTCTATAATTTAAAAGAAAAGAAAAACACCACTGATATATTTTTCCCTGATATATATATATATTTTTCCAGGCCTTGTTCCGGACCACCTGCCTGCCAGCCACTGTGGCACTCTCATTTCCATATCTCCCCACACCATGCAATCCTCTGCTATTTCTAATGCCTTTGCTTGAGTGGGAGAGGATAACAACAATTCTGGTTGGCCAGTCACATTTTCCTGACAGAAAAAAACAGGAAAAGGTGGGTAATTGGCCATGCCAGTGAATAGCCACCTCTCTCTCTCTCTCTCTCTCTCTCTTTCTCTCCACACACACACACACACACACACACACATTTTTTTCACTCCCTTTCCCCACATATTTCAAAAGCTGAAAACTGTGATTTACTGTAAATGTGACTGAAAATAGACTTTTAAGAACTACAATTTTCCAGGAAACGGTGGGCCGTACTGTTCCCGACTTTGCTTCATTTATAGCCTATGTAACTACTACTCTCTCTCTCTCACTCTCTCTCTTTCACACACACACACACACACACACACACACACACACACACATACGCACACACATATATTCCTTTGGTAATTAAATTGATTGATTGATGACATGACAGAACAAAGAGCAAGACTGTTTGATGAGCAAGGATAACATTGTTTAACCTTTAAACACTGTTCGTTGCTACCCCCCTTAATTTACTGTTTGCGGTCAAATTTGACCGGACAGTTTTAACTGCTCTTATTTTAACATAAATTAAAAATGTACACTTTAACAATAGTAATAATAATATTTTTTATAATTTTTTCCATTTGTATATAATTTAAAGATTTGTTGCCTCAATGGATGTTGGTATGGTAGTCAGGGCACATACTCAACCATAGTGCTGGCATTCTTTAAAACTTCATGAAATACATTCATGCACTTCACACATACAGGTGTATAAGACGTCACTCGTCAGGACCAATGAGGGAACTGGGAGTGGTCGAAGGAAATCGTGAAGCTGTCCGCGCGCTGTTGGAAATAACAATTGATTATAGAACCCCTGTTAACCTAATGATTCTGACCCCGCTAGATATGGAGAAGTTTCAGTCAAAGTAATATTACTATCCATAGTAGGCCGATGTAGGCCTACCCACGATACTGTTACAAGAATGCCTTCTAGCTATTTAATTAGACGCATCTTCCCCAAGAATAGTGTGCAAGGCCCTCCTCGGCCGACTAATTCGGGAGGCACCATTTACTGAGTAATGATCCTAGTGTGAAAGTTGGTCAGAGGCTATAGTGCTGGCCTGGACCACTATACTCATCTGGACAGAACATCTTACCGAAGCTACAGAGGGTTCAGGGTGTGCTAAGGTTAGCTGTCTAATTCCAGACTACTAATAAAATCAGTGACCCATTACAGTACAATACGATGGCCAGCTCTCCTGGTAGCATGCCTACTTTCACTGATTTAGCCCCACGGCCCTAGGGACTAATCCTAGCCGTTCCCCCTGGCACATCTTAAACTTTGAGGGATATCTAAAGAAATTCTAGAAAACTATGCGGGTCAAAGCATAACAATTTATTTGTCAGATACAAGATATTCATCCAAGACATTATAAAAGGTACATCTAAATCAATAATGTGAAAGTTACGAAAACAGGTTAAAGGAACATTTAGGAAACCATATGAAGCAATCAGAGAATGAACATACCAGCTCAGAGGATGATGACTACACACTAGTGATGTTACGGTTGATACCGAGGCTCCGAAGCGTGTGTCGAGAACGTCAAGCCATTCCCAGCAAAGCCCTGTATCGAGGCTTGAGTTGTATTGGTAATTTGACGTCAGGCGTGACGTTCGAGGCCTCGTTTGGCTCCACTGCTTCGAGTTGTGGTTCACTTTAGGCAGGACGCTTCGACTAAGATGGCCCATACTCGAATACGTAGCCTACTCGTGGGTAGTTGTCAGTCGTTGGTTGGTTGTAGGCCTATATTTCACTGCTCTCTGTTCATTTAAAATACTACCCAGTTACCAAAGCACTTTCACTGCCCTCTGTTCTTCAAACATACTCAGTTACAAAAGCACTTTGCTCTCTTCTGTCATTTTACCCAACGTCAGCCTACAATTTAATATAGATTTTTTCTCTAGAAGAAGGCTGATTGTAGGATAGGACACTGGGTAAGACGTTGGACTAGAAATCGCGCGTCCTGGGTTCAATCCTTCCTCGAGATTGTATATTCTCGCGGATCACCTTCTACTTCATTTGTTACAAAAAGAGAAAATATTTCACTCTAATGAAGTCACTCTTTGGGACACTGGGCAAGGTGTTAGGTTAGGGATCTTGCAACTTGGGTTCGATCCTTGTCTCGATTTTCATGAACTTTCAGAGATCACCTATAGCTACTACTTTAATTGTTAGGCTACAAAGGAAATATTTCAACATGGGAATCGGTTGTATTCCCCAATGCCTGTACAGACCAAACGGTGCTTTTTGTATTGCTCTTGTGTGTGGAATTTTTATGTGTTGTATTTTTATTGACCAGTAGGTGTCCTAGGGTGCATTCGAAGCCTCGAGAAATGAACCACTTTTTAACACATTTGGCTGGAAAGCTTCAAGGGTTCAAGAAGCTTCGTCTCGCCATCACTACTACACACCTTAGTGGTGCGGGAGATTCTGACTACAGAATGGCTCCCAGAATGCTCTGTAAACTTCACTTAAATAGGCTACCTAGTTTGTGGTTGGTTACATTCACATGATTGGAGGTCAGCTGATTTGGGATCACATGGTTGGAGGTCAGCTGATTTTGGGTCACATGAGAAGTACTTTGATGAGACTTGAGACCATTGTTGTAGTGAGAGTGAATTAATCAAGACATGATAATGTACACATTAATTACATTTCCTGCTTCCTAGTTAGTTTCTCCTGTGAAAAAGGCAAAGGTTAGAGATATAATCAAAAGTTGTTGTAGCAGCAATATGTGAAAATGGGCCCACCATGAGGTCATACCATCATGTGGTAGGGTAATTAATCAACAGGTCACATGATCAAGAGTTTGATCAGTATAGAAACATTAGGACTCCTTACAGGTGCCCCTTGTATATCCTTCCATCCACTGTTCATCACAGACACAGGGTGCCTAACTAATGCATCACCTTTCCATGGGGGCTCTCATACAGGGGTCAACCTGACCTAAGGGTCCCTCATACAGCTCTTACTTTGAGCACACTTCCTTTAGCATCACAGCAAGCCCTTTCACTTCTGGCATTATGTAGCAACAGGAGAAAGCAGTCACCCCACCAGCCCTCAAACTCCAGTACAAAACCTGCACTCTGCATTTTATTTGTAGAGCGCTTTATCATGTACTCAAAGCACTGAACATTGTAGTGTAAAAAAGGGAGGCAGGCAGGATTAAAAGTAAGAAGAAAGAAGAATGAAATAATAAATAAGGAGGCACACATAAAGTGTACAGACAGTTGCAAGTGTGGAAAGAAACAGACATAATTAAAAAGTAAAGTACCCTATTACATATGTATAACTCTGTTTCTAACAAATGCAGACAATACATTTGCCAGTTTACTTACAAGTGCATGTATGGAGATAGGGTCTTTCATCTCCTTGATGAAAATTATACTCTTTCCCATTCATTTCCTATGACGGTCATTTCTGACCGTAAACAAAAAGTGAGACCAAGTTGAATAAATCACTCAAAATTCAAAGAAATTAGTCACAATGAATTGTATGTGTTCAAATGCCTTTTGTGAAGGATATCATAAGGTCTTGAGGCGATCTGATGAAAAATGCCATATTTATGGTACAGGGAATGTGTAAATCGGTCATTTTTCACAGTGTTAGAAGGTTAAAAAGAGTAGCATATGGTGTTGCAGATTACCATCAGTTATGGTCAGGTCTATCAGTCTTTCTGGTAAAGCCCTAGCCTGGTGAGCCAGACCCACATTAAAATGTAGGGTCTGGGCACTCACCATTCGCAGTGCTCAGTCCGAGGGGCGGGATAATCGGTTGTCTTTCAAATTCTCTCTGCACGCAATAGGACAGCGCTATGAGTCCCATGCGGAGCTAGTTGGCTAGTTCAAACTTTTGCCAACTTAATAAAAGCTTAACTCATGTCACACTGTTCGCCAACAGCAACATCCATCTTCTTTGTTTTCAAGTAGCAGGGAATTCAAGCCAAACCGTTGCAACTCTGCCATCAATCATTATGTTAAGCCCGCCTAACGACTCTATACACGATTTGATTGGCCTGATAGAAGTTTAATTTTTTGAGCTCACAAGCCAAAGGAGAGTTGCTAGACTAGCCCTGGCAGCAAATGTAATTTGCTGCTGCTAGGGTGCGTCTAGATTTCTAGGCTAGTAAAGCCCTGTAATTGAGGATAACTCCCACACATGTTTTGTTTAAGCCCAGACTCCTATATGAGCAAGAGACTGTTAGAAATAAAGAAAAATCTTAAAACCACCACACAAACTGCAAACTGTTCTCTCAATTTTGAACCTCACTGAGAGACGAAACCAGGGAGGGAGAGAGAGCGACAGGAACCAGCTCAGCAACTATGACTTTTTCGAACTGATAATACCCTTCTCCCTCTCTCTCTTTCCTACTTTGCGTTCATTTTAAACTTGGAAGATTGAAATTGAGTTTTAAATTATTACTCGGCCCCAACATCTGTGGATGCAAATGTGACGGCTGGGCTGATTATCTTTTCATTTGCAGCAGGGCAGCGATAGCAGGCAGCAGGGAGGACCTCCAGACACCCATGATCTGACGGGGGATTTCATTCCACAACCCACTTCCACCCCCCAGGAAGCACGGCTTAGTGTCATTCCAACACTTATGAGAATGCAGGGAGGGGTAATGAGAAGACATACACGTACATACAAGTACACACACACACACACACACACACACACACACACACACACACACACACACACACACACACTCATGCATTGGGAAACACTTTCTATGAAGGGTAATCACTATAAGAACAGTCTAGGCTACTCATATCTCAGAAAGTCACTGCAAGATGTCTTGAAGATGGAGAGAATGTGTGCTCATTTTATTAAATTGTGTGCTGGTTTTAGTTAATTGACCGTTCGCAAAAGCCATGCCCCCTAGTTATTGTTACTCCGCCAGGGGCGTCGCCAGCCGATTTGACCGGGGCTTCAGCCCGGGGGAAAATTGAGCTCAGCCCAGGTAGCCAACATTTTTTTATTTAACTTTTTTATTTCGTTGTGCATTCTATCCCTCGTAGCCTGTTAGAACAAGGAATTCCGAACACTAAACTCTGACAAGGAGAAGCAGAACGGGCGGGGCGGGGCTGGGCTGGGGGTGGGTGGAGAGTGGCAGAGGGTCGTTTTCGCGGTCTGTGGAATCTTTGCTCTCAACTAACGTTACTGCTGTCAACTCACTGGGTGGTGCAGTGTCAGGTTGCAGTACGTTGAGAAAGCAGACGTGACATGACCAGCAAAAAACAATTGAAACTGTTTGACTTTTTCAAACGAAAGGCAAAGGATAAGAATTCATGTTTGCAAACTGAAATATAAGCTTAGTCCTGTCCGACCAACTCCATAAAGGCCAGCTATTAGTGTTGTTTACCTATCCTATCACTAGCTGGCTAGCAAGCTATCATTAGTAAACACTAAGCAGGAGTCAAAATTAACTTTTTGAAATGTGAAAATCTACCATTCACTATCTTGAATAAATTCACTGACAAATGAAGTGGCGAAATTCACCCACCATTCAATAGGTAATCCGTATTTTCTGTCTGAAATCTACCAACTTCAATATTTACCAGCATTTGTCTGGTGCAGTTTTGAGCCCTGCTAATAGGCTAAGCAAGCATTAGGCAACTGCAAGGCATCTGGTCAGGTTAATTGGCACGACACATTTCAGTGCTCGATTTGAGAGAGAGAGAGAGAGAGAGATTTATTACACTCAGCTCTAAATAACTAAATTTAGCCAGAAGGGCTAAATGCTTTCCCCCGTTGTTGAACATTTGTACTGATGTAGCAAAAAAATTGCAGTTTTGATACACAGTAGGCCTGCAATGCAGGATTTGTTCGTAAGGGAGATGTTTTAACAGTGACAAACTAGGCCTATAAACCATTAAATATCTAGAGGGGGCTGAGACAGCTTTCATTCACCCTGTAATGAGCCATTTAACCATCAAAGTGATTACAAAGCTGATGACATAAACATAAAACAGCATTGAAAAACCCAAGTTTCATGGGAATGAACATGTTCCATGTCCACTGAAATGTATGCAAATGCCCTATGCATAAGAAATGCATTTGTAATTAGAGCTGAACATTGCAATCTCAAAAGTTTTTTGTATCCTGCAATGTAGTATAGTATGTGTTTGTTGGTTTGCCACAAACTGATCTGATTCCATGATTTTATAGAGGGTAGCTGTTTTCTCTCTCTCTCTCTCTCTGTGTTTGTGTTTTGGTAGATCTCTGGCATAGATCAAACAACAAAAGAGCAGTCAGGTGATGGAGAGAGAAGGGAGATCAACAGAAGGAGATGCAGAACATTTGCTTAATGATACATTACATGCAACCTCACACTTAAACGTGTATGTACCTAGTAATTCAATAATAAATAATTTGGGCAGTCTAATGTAGTCTGTTGTCTATTATAATAACACCTTTTATGTACTGTATATGTATATAAAAAAAAATCCTCAGCTAATCTTTACAATTACATCCGGTCCAGCCGGGCTAAGCCCAGGTTGTCCTGAAAGTCTAGAAACGCCCCTGTACTACGCCCGTCAAACTCAGAACGGAGTTGTCTAGAAATTCAATGGTACAGTAGCTGTTAAGACTCTGTATAAGTTACAGCACAAGAGGCTCTTTCAGAGAGCCACGGACCTAAATTAATTTACAATCATTTACAATACGTTGAAAGACTGCAGTATGACATGGAGACACATGTATAAAAACTCATATCTAGCTTTGTTGGGTGACAAACTTAAACGGGAGGCGAGTGTGATTCACTGATATTAATATTAATGTTAGCTGTGCTAGATAGACTTGCATGTATGTTACAAGGACACTGGGCCATGTCATGTAGGAACATGGTGTTGCCAAAAAACAGAAACATAGCCTACATAGTCTACAAGTCTCCTCCAAGTGACAATAATTTTATACAATGCTGGCAATGCTGAAAACAATTAACATCCTTATTTATCTTACTTACATTGAGTTGACTGTGTGGCTTAATCCACAGATATGTTGGAGCACTGTTTAGTTATGGTTTGCTAAGGAGTAACCCTTTGCTTTA
Organism: Alosa sapidissima; assembly: GCF_018492685.1. Classification (NCBI taxonomy): domain Eukaryota; kingdom Metazoa; phylum Chordata; class Actinopteri; order Clupeiformes; family Clupeidae; genus Alosa; species Alosa sapidissima. Next base: position 2,248,053 of record NC_055979.1, on the reverse strand, counting down.
AAATAGTGGAGATCTGGGATGAGAGAATTTAATCTAATTTAACATAATTACAGAAAACGTAATCAAGATTAAAAGGCATTTTTCTGTGTATCAGTGTTGTGTTAATCCCACATATGTCATTTGACTGTCCTTTTCTCAAGAAGAATAACCTGGATGCCTCCATGCTAAACAATTACAGGCCCATATCCAATCTACCTTTTATTGGCAAAATTATTGAAAAAGTAGTCTTTAATCAATTAATCACCTTCCTACGGAGCCCTCCGGGTGACATGGGGAAAAAAAACATGGGTTGGAAAAAAAACATGAAGAAGAAAAAAAAAAAAACAATGTACTTTTGCGGGATCTCGCAAAACTTTTTTTCTACTTTTGGAACTTGCTGGGCTTCCTACTTGACCCCAATAGGCCCACAAACCACTACCGCCAGATAGCAATCATATCATGATACTATGATTGCTCTATCACTGTTGCGTTTTGTGGGTTTTCTGGACACATTACATAGGCCCAGGGCTTTGAACCAGTTCAAGGAACGAAAACGAAAACCTGGAACTTTTTGTATTTTACAGGGAACAAGAATGAAACCGGAAACGTTATTATTTTTTATGTTCTGGAACAGGAACACTTATTTAAAAATAATGGTAACCGGTTAATACCGGTTTTATTTCGTTCCTCAAAGTTTTCGTTGCCTAAAAAAAAAAAAGTAATTATTTTCCTGCGCACGTTACCATGACGGCTGAGGTTCACTTCCTGTGTGACATCACAGCAGACATTCGCTGACTGTATGGAGAGAGAGCGGTGGATTACAAAGTCTCCACTCCACATCTTAAATAAGGGGTAAATTACGATCCATCGTTAATTAAAACGCTCATTCCAAACACAATAACAATAGCTATATTTGTCGACTCCGCGTTAATGATGGACTAGCGAACATTTGGCTAAATGGCGCCAACACCTCTGTTTGCCTAATGCACAGATGGCTTGTTACGGTATGAGTAGGCCTACTGGATGGCCTTTCCCCCCGACAGTTGGAATTTGTTGTTGCCCGAGTGGCATAACCACGTGTCTTAATAATGTTGTTACGTTTGTGTGGACATTTTGTCTTTTAACAATAAACTACACATTTGAAATAATTGTAGGCCTATTTAATTATTATTATTATTATTAATAATATAATTATTATTATTTAATAATGGTTGTAATATTATTACATTTGGTTTAAGCTGGATGAGAAAGATGTGACATAATTCTATAGCATTAAACAGCTGACAGGAACGAAATTAACCGTTCCGGGAACAGTATTTTTTTGTTCTAACCGGTTCGGGAATGTCAATTTATTGGTGGAACTCATAACCGGAAATGTTATAGAGCTGGTAAGTCCCGCCCATCCGCTAAACCCCCAGTGGACCTCTAGATTGAAAAATCGTCAATGAAAGTGAATGTGAGAAAATAATTATTTTCTGGTCCCGTTTTATTTGTGCCATGAAAGTGAACATATGTCGTCTGTGAATTTTTTATATAATTTTTCATGTTACGAGTTTGACAGTATATTATATGATTCTTCGGCTATCAGTTGTGGAAAAGACATAACGAGAAAGACTACATGACGCCTGTGACGTGAGCTAACGTTAATCGCTAACATTAGCTGAGATGCTAGTTTTTGTAACGGCAGGAATAAACACACATGGTAACAAAAATATTTGAAACATGTCTAGCTTCACTCAACACATTAACACTATGATACAGTGTGATTGTAAAGTTGTATGGTTCACTGTGTTCAAAGTCGATCTTAATAACCCTCTACATCTCGACCAACTGATGGTTGTTATGGGAAACTAGTGATCTGTCGTCTAGCGGAAAGTTGTAGTTCACAAAGTGCTCTCACACAAAGTTTAACCGCATCAAACTTCTACCCGCTCAATTGTAGCATTCTTTACACAAACATTTATATTAAAAATTCACAGACAACATATGTTCACATTCATGGCCAAATTCAAACGGGACCAGAAAATAATTATTTTCTCACATTCACTTGCATTAACGATTTTTCAATCTAGAGGTCCAGCGGGGATAGCGGAAAGGGCGGGACTTACCAGCTCTATAATTCCGTTTCTGTTCGGAACGAACCGATTGGAAAAAAAAATCGGTTCAAAGCCCTGCATAGGCCTATGACACGGGAGGGAGAGGGAGACACCTGCGTGCAGACACGCACACACAGGCACGTAGCAAGCGTGGGGGATGTGGGTATAACGTACACAATTTTGCTGGAACACGATTCTATCCCCCACACTTTTTGTCAGATTAAATTGAAAGTAAAATATGGAAATAAACGCTCCCGTAAAGAGTTGGAACAGTATCTATAACTCACACACAGAGACACAAATAGGTCTGTTGATTTGATTGAACGGTCATCCAGCCAATCACATCAATTTAGGTGAAGAACCAGAGCCGCTCTGATCAAATTCAAAGTGTGCGTCTTTCAAGGCTATGCTGCTGCTTGGGTCTGCATTGTAACGTCTGCAGCGAGCAGATTTCAGATAGAATTGAAATGATAATTGTTACCGCATTTTGCTAATTTAGTAAACCAAAATTCACTGTCTGACTGACAGTTTTTGTCACAATGCAGGGAGTCAAAGTGAAAGCGGGGTGCATGCACCAAGGCACCTGTTTCTGCAGGAAAACCTTTGGCTACTGTTCTCAGAGCATTATGCTTCCTCTGCCTATGATCTGCAGCTTTTCTCAAACTATGGGCCTCCTCAACAATTAACCTACTACTCCACGTAGCCGCGAAATTAAGTTATGCCCGGTGCTTCACACGTCTGCTCATTTGCAGCATACTTATTCATTTGGTGTCATGAACTATATAGACATAGCCCAGTCAGCACACATACAGTACGTCTCCAAGACGCTTGGAAAGGAACAGCTCAATTACATCGCGTTCCATTTAGAACGTCTTATTATAGTGGATGGAATCCACTATCTTGAAATCTCCTGGCTTCTTCTTGTTATTACAGTGCATGAAAATGCACTGTACTGTTCTTCCTAGGCTTCTTATTCTTCTGCTTATTACAGTGCATGAAAATGCACTGTACTGTTCTTCCTAGGCTTCTTCTTATTACAGTGCATGGAAATGCACTGTACTGTTCTTCCTAGGCTTCTTCTTATTATTATTCTTCTTCTAACGCACTTAATGCAGCTTCAACCGTTTAACGTAGAAACTTCATTCAAACTATGTTACGTAGGTCTTACTTATGACATGTGGGCTTTGTATTTTTCACCTTTGTAACTTTTATACTTTTTAAACTATTAATTAAAAACGAATCAAAATTTCCCCATTGACTTAACATTATGATTATGACATCACAATACGGCCTTTAAGCAATTAGAATCCTATGGCAGGTGTTCGGGCCACCTGGACCAACTGCCAGTCTCAGGCTTTAAGCATACAAACTGGCCCTATTAAGACTACACATCCTGTTCAACTGCTTCCTCTGCCAAAAACTGTTTCAAAATAAAAGTCCTCAGTATAATATTTTACTGTTAAACAATTTAACCCTTTAAACTACTGAACTTTTTAACTGTTCAGCCATTGTAACTGTTACTTGTCATCAACTATGACTCCCACCCACTGTAGCTAGTTAGCTAAGTTAGCTAAGTCACATGGTTAGCATGCTAGCATGTTAGCATGCTAGTTAGCATTTTTAGCAAAACTGCTAAAAATGATTAGCTAAGTTAGCTAAGTCACATGGTTAGCATAGTTAGCATGCTAGCATGTTAGCATGCTAGTTAGCATTTTTAGCAAAACTGCTAAAAATGATTAGCTAAGTTAGCTAAGTAACATGGTTAACATAGTTAGCATGCTAGCATGTTACCATGCTATTTAGCATTTTTAGCAAAACTGCTAAAAATGATTAGCTAAGTTAGTAAAGTAACGTGGTTAGCATAGTTAGCATGCTAGTGTGTTAGCATGCTAGTTAGCATAGTAACTTGGTTAACATTATTATCTTTGTTAACATAGTTAGCATAACTACTAGCAAACATTAGAGCCATTCCAACTGTCAGTTATCGTCAACTATCTACCCAAATAATTTAACCATTTAAACTATCCACCTATTTAACTGTTCAGTCATTCCAACTATATTAAACCTCATCTACTTAGCAACCAATATAGTTTGTTTTTACTCTGTATGATTTTTTTACGTTATATTTTTGCATTTTCATGCACTGTATTTCCTTCAGGAAATGCTTTTCTAGTTCTTCTTCTTCTTCTAACGCATTTAATGCAGCTTCAACCGTTTAACGTAGAAACTTCATTCAAACTATGTTACGTAGGTCTTACTTAGGACATGGGTGCTATGTATTTTTCAACTTTGTAACTTGTATACTTTTTAAACTATTAATTAAAAACTAATCAAAATTTCCCCATTGACTTAACATTATGATTATGACATCACAATACGGCCGTTAAGCAATTAGAATCCTATGGCAGGTGTTCGGGCCACCTGGACCAACTGCCAGTCTCAGGCTTTAAGCATACAAACTGGCCCTATTAAGACTACACATCCTGTTCAACTGCTTCCTCTGCCAAAAACTGTTTCAAAATAAAAGTCCTCACTACAATATTTCACTGTTAAACAATTCAACCCTTTAAACTACTGAACTTTTTAACTGTTCAGCCATTGTAACTGTTACTTGTCATCAACTATGACTCCTACCCACTGTAGCTAGTTAGCTAAGTTAGCTAAGTAACATGGTTAGCATAGTTAGCATGCTAGCATGTTAACATGCTAGTTAGCATTTTTAGCAAAACTTCTTAAAATGATTAGCTAAGTTAGCTAAGTCACATGGTTAGCATAGTTAGCATGCTAGCATGTTAGCATGCTAGTTAGCATTTTTAGCAAAACTGCTTAAAACGATTAGCTAAGTTAGCTAAGTAACGTGGTTAGCATAGTTAGCATGTTAGCATGCTAGTTAGCATTTTTTAGCAAAACTGCTTAAAATGATTAGCTAAGTTAGCTAAGTCACATGGTTAGCATAGTTAGCATGCTAGTTAGCATTTTTAACAAAACTGCTTAAAATGATTAGCTAAGTTAGCTAAGTCACATGGTTAGCATAGTTATCATGCTAGCATGTTAGCATGCTAGTTAGCATTTTTTTAGCAAAACTGCTTAAAATGATTAGCTAAGTTAGCTAAGTCACATGGTTAGCATAGTTAGCATGCTAGCATGTTAACATGCTAGTTAGCATTTTTAGCAAAACTGCTAAAAATGATTAGCTAAGTTAGCTAAGTCACATGGTTAGCATGTTAGCATGCTAGTTAGCAGTTTTAGCACAACTGCTTAAAATGATGAGCTAAGTCAGCTAAGTAACATGGTTAACATACTTAGCATTTTAACATTGTTAGCATGCTAGTTAGCATAGTAACTTGGTTAACATTTTTATCTTTGTTAACATAGTTAGCATAACTGCTAGCAAACATTAGAGCCATTCCAACTGTCAGTTATCGTCAACTATCTACCTAAATAATTTAACCATTTAAACTATCCACCTATTTAACTGTTCAGTCATTCCAACTATATTAAACCTCATCTACTTAGCAACCAATATAGTTTGTTTTTACTCTGTATGATATTTTACATCATATTTTTGCATTTTCATGCACTGTATTTCCTTCAGGAAATGCTTTTCTAGTTCTTATTCTTCTTCTAACGCATTTAATGCAGCTTCAACCGTTTAACGTAGAAACTTCATTCAAACTATGTTACGTAGGTCTTACTTAGGACATGGGTGCTATGTATTTTTCAGCTTTGTAACTTTTATACTTTTTAAACTATTAATTAAAAACTATCAAAATTTCCCCATTGACTTAACATTATGATTATGACATCACAATACGGCCGTTAAGCAATTAGAATCCTATGGCAGGTGTTCGGGCCACCTGGACCAACTGCCAGTCTCAGGCTTTAAGCATACAAACTGGCCCTATTAAGACTACACATCCTGTTCAACTGCTTCCTCTGCCTAAAACTGTTTAAAAATAAAAGTCCTCACTACAATATTTCACTGTTAAACAATTTAACCCTTTAAACTACTGAACTTTTTAACTGTTCAGCCATTGTAACTGTTACTTATCATCAACTATGACTCCTACCCACTGTAGCTAGTTAGCTAAGTTAGCTAAGTAACATGGTTAGCATAGTTAGCATGCTAGCATGTTAGCATGCTAGTTAGCATTTTTAGCAAAACTGCTAAAAATGGTTAGCTAAGTCACATGGTTAGTATAGTTAGCATGCTAGCATGTTAGCATGCTAGTTAGCATTTTTAGCAAAACTGCTTAAAATGATTAGCTAAGTTAGCTAAGTCATATGGTTGGCATAGTTAGCATGCTAGCATGCTAGTTAGCATTTTTAGCAAAACTGCTTAAAATGATTAGCTAAGTCAGCTAAGGAACATGGTTAACATAGTTAGCATGTTAGCATGCTAGTTAGCATAGTTAGCATAACTGCTAAAAATGATTAACTAAGTTAGCTAAGTAACATGATTAGCATAGTTAGCATAACTGCTAAAAATGATTAGCTAAGTTAGCTAAGTAACATGGTTAGCATAGTTAGCATGCTAGTTAACATTTTTAGCAAAACTGCTAAAAATGATTAGCTAAGTTAGTTAAGTAACGTGGTTAGCATAGTTAGCATGCTAGTGTGTTAGCATGCTAGTTAGCATAGTAACTTGGTTAACATTATTATCTTTGTTAACATAGTTAGCATAACTGCTAGCAAACATTAGAGCCATTCCAACTGTCAGTTATCGTCAACTATCTACCTAAATAATTTAACCATTTAAACTATCCACCTATTTAACTGTTCAGTCATTCCAACTATATTAAACCTCATCTACTTAGCAACCAATATAGTTTGTTTTTACTCTGTATGATATTTTACATCATATTTTTGCATTTTCATGCACTGTATTTCCTTCAGGAAATGCTTTTCTAGTTCTTATTCTTCTTCTTCTTCTAACGCACTTAATGCAGCTTCAACCGTTTAACGTAGAAACTTCATTCAAACTATGTTACGTAGGTCTTACTTAGGACATGGGTGCTATGTATTTTTCAGCTTTGTAACTTTTATACTTTTTAAACTATTAATTAAAAACTAAGCAAAATTTCCCCATTGACTTAACATTATGATTATGACATCACAATACGGCCATTAAGCAATTAGAATCCTATGGCAGGTGTTCGGGCCACCTGGACCAACTGCCAGTCTCAGGCTTTAAGCATACAAACTGGCCCTATTAAGACTACACATCCTGTTCAACTGCTTCCTCTGCCAAAAACTGTTTCAAAATAAAAGTCCTCACTATAATATTTTACTGTTAAACAATTTAACCCTTTAAACTACTGAACTTTTTAACTGTTCAGCCATTGTAACTGTTACTTGTCATCAACTATGACTCCTACCCACTGTAGCTAGTTAGCTAAGTTAGCTAAGTCATATGGTTAGCATAGTTAGCATGCTAGCATGTTAGCATGCTAGTTAACATTTTTAGCAAAACCTCTTAAAATGATTAGCTAAGTTAGCTAAGTCATATGGTTAGCATAGTTAGTATGCTAGCATGTTAGCATGCTAGTTAGCAATTTTAGCAAAACTGCTAAAAATGATTAGCTATGATAACTAAGTAACGTGGTTAGCATAGTTAGCATGCTAGCGCTAGCATGTTAGCATGCTAGTTAGCATTTTTAGCAAAACTACTAAAAACAATTAGCTAAGTTAGCTAAGTAACATGGTTAGCATAGTTAGCATGCTAACATGGTAGCATGCTAGTTAGCATAGTAACTTTGTTAACATTATTATCTTTGTTAACATAGTTAGCATAACTGCTAGCAAACATTAGAGCCATTCCAACTGTCAGTTATCGTCAACTATCTACCTAAATAATTTAACCATTTAAACTATCCACCTATTTAACTGTTCAGTCATTCCAACTATATTAAACCTCATCTACTTAGCAACCAATATAGTTTGTTTTTACTCTGTATGATATTTTACATCATATTTTTGCATTTTCATGCACTGTATTTCCTTCAGGAAATGCTTTTCTAGTTATTATTATTCTTCTTCTAACGCAGCTAATGCAGCTTCAACCGTTTAACGTAGAAACTTCATTCAAACATTGACGCGTAGGTCTTAATTAGGACATGTGGGCTTTGTATTTTTCATCTTTGTAACTTTTATACTTTTTAAACTATTAATTAAAAACTAATCAAAATTTCCCCATAGACTTAACATTATGATTATGACATCACAATACGGCCGTTAAGCAATTAGAATCCTATGGCAGGTGTTCGGGCCACCTAGATCAACTGCCAGTCTCAGGCTTTAAGCATACAAACTGGCCCTATTAAGACTACACATCCTGTTCAACTGCTTCCTCTGCCAAAAACTGTTTCAAAATAAAAGTCCTCACTACAATATTTCACTGTTAAACAATTTAACCCTCTAGGCGCCACTGTCGAGTTTACTCGACAAGATGCGGTACTGAATAAAACGGCCGATTTAGTCAAATAGGGTGTCATATTTCGTTCGACATCCACTCCACTAGGTGGCAAACATGTCATACGTCATCCCCGAGTCCGAAAAAGGTCATGGTTTAAACAAAAGTTTTGAGCTACAGCGTATTGAATCAGTGCGTGCAATACCGGAGCTAGTGTGCGTGTGAGCCACTTAGTCAGAGCGATATTGTCAACGTTAGCGAGTATTTGCATTAGATTATCGTCTAATGGCATCAAAAAAGTTTACCTGAAATGAAGTGTTGGGTCTTCTATTCGCGGACCCTGATTCTGAAGGGGAATATCTGCCTTCAGGAAATGACGGTGATTCGTTTAGTGAGGCTTCAGATGCGTCCCTGCCTTCAATGATGCAGCTGGACAAAGTGAGAGTTTACTCCATAGTTTAGCTTACACCAAGCACAAACGTTGAATCGTTTGCCCAATGTCACTGGTGGGAATAATGTTTCACGGGTTCGGAGTGTTCATCGGGAAGTTAGCAGGGTGTTAGTGGTGTGGCGAACAAGGCTGGAGGTAGCCTAATAGCGCTAGCTTCTGTCTTTTGCCTCTCCACATTCGCGGCGACAGTAACGTGGTGGAGCCTTTGTCTAATGCGACTGGGTATGTTAGACGAGGTCGAAGTGCTCATAGGAGAGTTAGGGGGGAACGTAGTGGCAGTGTGGGGAGTCGCAATGAGAATGACAGTAGGCCTAGTCCGAGCTGCGCAAATTCTCTCCACTCGACGCGCGCGAGGCAGATCTGGCCATGCTGCTCGCATGGTGGAGGTGGTGACACGCTCTCTCCCTCTCCCTCTCCCCCCCACACACACACATTAGGTCATGCATAGTCTATCACAAGATGATGGGAATGCCGGCCCTGTATGGATAGGGAGTCATTATCTCTACAACAAAAGGCCTGCTACATAAAAAAAAAAAATGTCAGCCATTTATTAGTAATGATTTACACTGTTGATTTGCTATCTATTTCCCTGATCATTTAGGACATACACTATGTGTTCCTTTTTGTGTGTTCATGTCCTTGTGATGTGTGTGTCTTTGTCAGCTAAGAAAAAAAAACATCAACAAAAACAACAAAAAGAAAAAAAATACTAACATTGTCTCTTGTCTTGTCTCGTCATCTCACTCCTGATCTGTGCCTTGCCGTGGCAAATGAGCTTTTGAACTAAACAGGTCTTGTCTACTTGTGTTTGTGTGTCATCTGAATAATCTATATGTGCCCCATACATGGAATCAGAGTGCCTACTGTATGTAGTAAATGGAAAATCTCTACAGCAAAAGGCCAGTCTACTGCTACATGCATTTGGTTTGTTTCGGCCATTTATTAGTAATGATTTACACAGTTTGTTCACTACTTACTATTTACCTGAGCATTCAGTATTGTGCAATATAGCATACAGAAGGTGAGGGACATTTTGGGGGGAAAGAAGTGGTGCATTTTATCATTCAAACATGCGACTTTTCATGAAAATTCTATAATCCAAGATGGCCGCCACCATATGACGTCATAATATGCAAATTAGATATAAACATTTAATCTCTACATAAACTTTGGGTCATCCTTAATATTTCTCTAATTTACAGAAAGTCTCTATCTCTTATCACTTTTAAGATATAGCCTTTTGAAATGAAGATGTCAAAATTGATCGTTTCGGAAAAAAACCTCTGGCGCCTAAAGGGTTAACCCTTTAAACTACTGAACTTTTTAACTGTTCAGCCATTGTAACTGTTACTTGTCATCAACTATGACTCCTACCCACTGTAGCTAGTTAGCTAAGTTAGCTAAGTAACATGGTTAGCATAGTTAGCATGCTAGCATGTTAGCATGCTAGTTAGCATTTTTAGCAAAACTGCTTAAAATGATTAGCTAAGTTAGCTAAGTCATATGGTTAGCATAGTTAGCATGCTAGCATGTTAGCATGCTAGTTAGCAATTTTAGCAAAACCTCTTAAAATGATTAGCTAAGTTAGCTAAGTCATATTGTTAGCATAGTTAGCATGCTAGCATGTTAGCATGCTAGTTAGCATTTTTAGCAAAACTGCTTAAAATGATTAGCTAAGTTAGCTAAGTCATATGGTTAGCATAGTTAGCATGCTAGCATGTTAGCATGCTAGTTAGCAATTTTAGCAAAACTGCTAAAAATGATTAGCTATGTTAACTAAGTAACGTGGTTAGCATAGTTAGCATGCTAGCGCTAGCATGTTAGCATGCTAGTTAGCATTTTTAGCAAAACTACTAAAAACAATTAGCTAAGTTAGCTAAGTAACATGGTTAGCATAGTTAGCATGCTAGTTAGCATAGTAACTTTGTTAACATTATTATCTTTGTTAACATAGTTAGCATAACTGCTAGCAAACATTAGAGCCATTCCAACTGTCAGTTATCGTCAACTATCTACCTAAATAATTTAACCATTTAAACTATCCACCTATTTAACTGTTCAGTCATTCCAACTATATTAAACCTCATCTACTTAGCAACCAATATAGTTTGTTTTTACTCTGTATGATATTTTACATCATATTTTTGCATTTTCATGCACTGTATTTCCTTCAGGAAATGCTTTTCTAGTTATTATTATAACCTTTTCTTTTTACCTTTTCAAGAATTAATGCGACTCTAACCGCTTAACGTACAGACATGTTGAAATAACCATTCTGAAGGTCTGGAGTGAGGCAAGAGAGTTATATTTTCAGATTTTTAAAAAAGTTTATACTTTTTGAGGAATAAGGGATTAAAAATGGTAAAAAGCTCATTTTCCCCCCATAGACTTCAAAGGCTGTGATGTCATAATGGCCTAAAGGCAGCTGCGCTTGTTAAGCTCCCAGCGAAGTTCCCGGGCTAATTAGATCACTGGCACAGGTGTCACCTGTGAATTAAACGGTCTCAGCTTCTAATGCATACAATCTGGTGCTCCCTAAAACTACACATCCCGTAATTAACTTGTGCGCATGCGCAGTACCGTTCTCCTTGCCTCATTTATTCCTACCGATTCTACAGGCACTGCTGCTGTCAAGCATCCTCTTGAAGAAAGTTTACGTTCTTGTTGTCTGGTTCGTCCAACAAACGATGACGAAACGGACGTTTTCCTACCACACCCAATGTAAGTTACAATTATTTTGTGTTTTGTATTTGAATGGAGTGTGTGAAGTCTGTTTAAAACGACTCGGCTAATCAAGTAAGCAAGCAAGCTGGCGTTAGCTTTAAAGCCTGTGTTGCAGGTTAACCACCACTGTTGATTAATGGGTACATAAAGCACTCAATATATGTATATCATTTTTAAAAATGTCTCCAAATGGTGTTAAATGCCAGTTTTTGTTGTTTTTAGCATGAATTACATTCATTCCTAATGGAAACGGTCGCGGTTACACTTTCAACATAAAGTTTGTATATTTACACTTCGAATTTCGTTACAGCATTTATATGACAACGACCCTATGGTCTAACAAAGATAACAATGTCTTCCGATTTTAGGCCTCGTTATGAGGCTACATAATGCACCTATTCAGTTCAATGCATTATGCTTATAACGTTACGACACTTTTTTGTTACTGTCAGTGAACCGAGTGAAAGTCAACATTTTCTTTATATCTAGTGATAGTGATCATGTCGTTAGTTCAGATAAGTAGGCTACCGGGCAAACTTAGTCAGAAGATCAGAATATAAAGCATCATGATAGCTAGCTATGGGCTAACTTTTTAGTCCCACCTGTGAGCCACCCCAGTTGTTGCAAACTTAGCTTCTAGCCGCCGCTGATTAGACTGGTCATGTCTTCAGCATGAATATTTTCGATAACTACTGCTCGTGATTGATTGCCACTGACATCGTCAGGGTACGGCTTACCAAAGAGGGAGATAATATGGGCAAGTCGCAGTTTTGCAGGTGCTTGTGTGGGCTGTGCCGTCCAGATGGAAACTGTGGTGGAGAGCTGCAGTAACTAGGGAAGCGAGTGCATTTTGGCCGCTGGTCGAGGAGCTCCTCCGTTACCAGCATATGACATGATCTATCTAGCTATCTGTCTACCTGTCTATAATATACATATCTAGGCTATCTATAGCCTATCTATTTATCTATAATCTGCGCTATCTACTGCTGAACAATCCCTTACTCGTCTCTCTTTACTCCTCTCTCGTTACTCTCAAGGGTCTCAAGGTGGGCTTTGGTCTGTAGCCTCCCCAAGGTGACGTTATGCAATGCATTGTGGGGGAAAGGAGAATCACTTCAAACGCTGTGAAATAGTACCTGCTTTTTCGTATTATTTTCCGTTTTGTGATACCCAACAACATCAAATACAATGGATAACAGTTTAAATGTTTATTACCAACAAGCAAATTGTGCAAATTCGTTGGAAAATTAACCCTGCAACACGGCCTTTAAACTTGTAGCTTAGCAACATAGTAAGTTCATGTTTCTAGGTTCGTGGTTGTGTGCAGTGGAGGCGGTAGCAGCTAGCTAAGCACTCAAATTGCCAGCCAGCCGCCTTTCGTAGCGATAGCTGGCCTGACGAGGGAAATGGCAAACAATCACTGGCTGAAACTTAGCCTTCGTTTTGAACTACGTTTGTATGAGTGGCTCAATGAGTTAAATCTCCAGTTACAAGGCTAAGACAAGCACCTACCTCACCTAGCAGATCTAAGATTACTGCATTCACCAAAAAACTTGAGGTATGGGACAGGCGCCTCGATCACGACAGTATTATGCTTTTGAGAATCTGAGTGAAATCACTGAAACGTCTGATTCGGGAGCCACTGTAGGCCTACATCACATCCCTGCAAAGTTTATTTCAAAAATATTTCCCAACCAGCAGTGATCCATTTAATGCAGCATGTTGGTATTTCATTGAATATATTGTACAATGCTGTAAAATATTGGCCTATGCTTCCTAATATGTTGCTGGAAAACAGAAATATGTGTGTTTAATTTACAATGGCACATTATGTATTTATTTATTATATCTGCAGCACCAGCTGATTTTAACTCTGCTGCCGAGGATATATTTGGAACTTGTCATTATTTCAATAAATTTGACAATTTTAAGTTTGACCTACCACTTTCTTAGAGCGATGAGGGACAGATGGGGTTTAAAAATGCCCCCTTGATCTAAGTGGGGAATAAAAGAAAAAGTTTGAGAACCACTGGCGTAAAATAACTTGATTGTAGGCTTAGCTGTTAGTTTGTTGCTCAGTTGAACATATTTATCTAACAGCTGCCCCCCCCCCCACTTCTATTTCTGTTAGGTGCCGATTCACTCTGCTACTGAAGGATCAGGCTGACTGCAACTGCTATGGATGGCAGGAAAACACAGTACACGTGAATTTCTAGATGAAGAGTGAATAAATGCACTTGCTTAACTGATAACAAGTTGTCAATGGTTATTTATGCAAGCTTGTGTAGCCTAAACAAGACATACCTAGGCCTAGCCAAATTTATCCTGGCTGTAGATAAAGCAGGATATGAATTTCCCAATATTTTGCCAGATTAGGCTAATAGTGGTTTACTGAGGTTAAATATCAATTGAAATAGCACTGAAATCACGTTGATCTTTAGTTTGGTTGTAATTTCAACATTGTTTCAATATTCATTTTAGTGGAAATACCATTGAAATCCCATTGATCTGTAGTTAGAATTTCAATGTTGCTTTAATATTAATGAAGGGTGCAAAAGTGATGTAGAATAAATGTTGCAGTGCGACGTTGATTCAATTATTTTAACGTTGACAAAGTAATTGTTAGCTGGCTGCAGAATGAGCAGTCATCAACACCAACTGAAAGCCCTGTTTTGCAGGTACAGTAGTCTTGCATTGCATACTCTGAATTACATTTTCCAAAGGCCAGCTTTCATGCTTGTGTCACAACTTCAGAACGGCTTGACGCACATGCTTCAAATTTGGTGTGAACATTTGTATGGACTCAATGATGAAGTCAAATGTCAAGGCCAAACCCACCTTGAGTGTGATATCTCAAGAATGCCTGATGCACAAGGTTTTTTGGTACAAGGGTTTGTATGAACGCAAAGATTAAGTGATTCAATGTTTTTTTTCAGGAATCTCCCCACCAACATTAACCCAGCAGCTTTCCATCCACTATTGTAATTCCTCTGGCATTACATTTCTAGTTTGATCTGATCTTACAAACGGCGGCATCAAGACACATTTGAGTTCTAGGCTACATCGGAGATAGAACGCTTATGATCGCTCATACAATGTGTGCGTCCCTGCAGCAAGTGAAACTGGAGGTAACGTGAGCTAGAAGCAACAATAGTTTAAACAACAACGTGGCTTCCTGTAACGATCAATGGAAAAATGCATAGAAACTGCTAATCATAATCTTTAAATTGACATTAATTAAGCTGGCTATATGCAACACAATTTATTTATATTCCCTTTGCATATGTTTGGGTAGACTTCAAACGTTTTTGAATTTGAGCTTACATGCAGTTCTGTGTCCTTTACATTTATTTAATAGGTATTAGTGATACCTCGAAATTAGGCTGCTGTCTGTTAGGCAATTTATTGTAGCCTACTAACCCATATGCACAAAACATAATTTCTGAAATAATTTCTTTATTTATAACATGAGATATGTCTCCATGTAGGGTAGTGTCAAATAGTGAAGTGATAGCAGGTAGCATGTAGGCCTACATGTCACATGAGCCACACATATGACGGGCGCTCCTTCTTCTGTCCCTTTCAAACTGCATGAAAATGGTGTTTTCAGCAATCAGAATTTCCATTTTTTTTCGGGGGAGAAACTCCCGGACACCAATATAGTCCGCACCCCTCTTAGAAAATACTTACAACGTCCCTGTAGGGAGTTATTTATAATTTGGCCAGAGTGTTTCATTTTCCTATCCCACAACCCCCACACTTTTAAAAAGCTTGATACGCCTCTGACACACACACACAACATACAGGAACATCACAATGCAACTAAGCTCGGCGCTACAATTATGATCAAAGGCCTATGCAATTATTGACAGAATTTAACGGACCTTTGTTCCTCCCGGTTCGCTCGTTCGGCCCTCTGATATGATTGCCATCTGGCGGTAGTGGTTTGTAGGCCTATTGGGGTCAAGTAGGAAGCCCAGCAAGTTCCAAAAGTAGAAAAAAACTTTTGCGAGATCCCGCAAAAGTACATCGTTTTTTTTTTCTTCTTCGTGTTTTTTTCCCACATGACTTTTTTTTTTTTTTTTAAACCCATGTTTTTTTTTTCCCCATGTCACCCGGGGGGCTCCGTACCTTCCTAACATTAAATGGGTATTTTGATTACTTTCAGTCTGGTTTTCGGGCAAATCACAGCACTGAAACAGCTCTCATTAAAGTTTCCAATGACATGCATACGCCTCAACACAGATTCAGGTAAAACATCAGTCCTAGTGCTACTGGACCTTAGTGCAGCATTTGACACTGTTGATCACAATATTTTACTACACAGACTAGAACAGTTGGATTTACAGGCATAGTTATCAGCTGGCTAAAATCATATCTACAAGAAAGGAGCTACTTTGTTGCCATCAGAAACTGTACCTCAACACCAACGTCCTTGACCTGTGGTGTTCCCCAGGGGTCGATCTTGGGGCCACTATTATTCAACCTCTGTATATTCCCACTTGGACAAATCATCCAAAATAATTTGATTTCATATCATAGCTATGCAGATGACACACAAATTTACTTAGCTCTGTCACCAAACGATTATGGTCCTCTTGAATCTATGTGTCAGTGTATAGAACAAATCAACATCTGGATGTCTCAAAATTTTCTTCAGATGAACAAAGAAAAAACTGAAGTAATTATATTTGGTAAAAAGGAAGAAAGACTTAGGGTTGCCACTATCCTTGACACAAAAGGGTTGAAGGCAAAGGATACAGTTAAAAATCTTGGTGTATTAATTGACAGTGATCTAAATTTCAACAGCCACATGAAAGCGATAGCTAAATCAGCTTTTTACCACCTCAAAAATATTGCCAAACTCAGAGGGCTGATGTCAAAATATGACTTAGAAAAACTCATTCATGCATTTATCTCCAGCAGTGTTGATTACTGCAATGGACTGTTCACAGGCCTTCCTAAAAAGATTATTAAACAGCTTCAGGTGATACAAATTGCAGCAGCTAGGATTCTAACAAAAACTAAAGAACTGACCACATTACTCCAATTCTTAAGTCCTTGCACTCTCTTCCATTTTTTTCCAATCATTTTTTATATTATTATTATTGAATATTTTTCACTATTGCTTGTTAATAAATCAGTAAATGGAGCAGGGCCTAAATACCTGTCAGACATGCTTCAGCAGTACACACCTTCTCGTCCTCTCAGGTCCCAGGTGAAAAACCTGCTAGTAAAACCTACTGTTAGTGTAAACCTACTGCTTTCAGCTGCTATGCGGCTCAGCTGTGGAACCAACTTTCGGATGACATCAAAAAGGCCCCAACTGTAGCCAGTTTTAAATCTAGACTTAAGACCAGATCAGATGCTTTCTGCTAACTGTGCCGAGTTACAAATTCTGAATCTGCCTTGATAATTATTCTACCTTGTCTTTTATTACTTTTTTACTACTTTTGCCTTTGTTTTTTGCTTACTAATTATTCTTTATTTGTGAATTATTTTACTTTGTGTTTTATGTTTTCTTTTTATTATGATCTTCACCTTTTAACTATTCTTTGACTATATTGACTTCCTATGCTTTTATTTGTTATTAGGGGTCCGAGCAGCGTAGCTGCAGGACCCCTATTGTTTCTGTACCGTTCATTTTTGGCCAAAATTCTGTAAAAGTCATACTGCTGCCTAAACCATAACTCCAAAACTCTTCAAATTTTCAGGTATGGTTACCAGTACCCCCCTCTGCCCATAACCCAAAATTTGGGGTACTGCACCCAAAGGTGGCGCTGTTGGAAAAAAAAGTTAATTATGCTAATTTCTCCTTACCAGATTGACCTAGACTCAAAATTCTTTCATAATATTAATCTCTAAACTCAGATGCATCTTTTTGGCCCTGGTCTTATGGTCTAAAAATGTTTATTTTTGACACAATTTCATGGAAAAGCCAAACATTATAAAAAGTTTCACACTCTTCAAAAATAATCAAATCTTCACCAAAATTATCACAGACAATGTTTAGACCAAGCCTCACAAAAGTTATGGATCAGAATTTTGATATTTTGTTCCATTTCAGAGATATAGGCTAATAAAGTTAGACCACTTAGGCCATTTTTCCTAGATCACCTATATTCCTATAAACCGTAAGTCCTAGAAACTAAACATTTTCAAGTATTGTTACCAGTACCCCCCACTACCCATAACCCAAAATTTGGGGTACTGCACCCAAAGGTGGCGCTCTTGTCAAAAATGCTTATTTCTCCTTACCAGATTGACCTAGACTCAAAATTCTTTCATGATATTAATCTCTACATTCAGATGCATCTTTTTCACCCTGGTCTTATGCTCTAAAAATGTTTACTTTTGCCACAATTTCAGAGAAAAGCCAAACATCATAAAAAGTTTCACATACTTCAAAAATTATCAAATCTTCACCAAAATTCTCACAGACAATGTTTAGACAAAGCCTCACAAAAGTTATCAAAATAATTTGGATATGTTTTTCCATTTCAGAGATATAGACCAATAAAGTTCGACCACTCAGCCCATTTCTCCTATATCACCTATATTCCTATATGAGTAATTTTTTTTCCTTGGTGAACAACCATACAACCATCATTATGTGGATACCATTAACAGTGCACATTTTCAGATCTGTACTCTTTTTTATAAAGCCCTTAATTCTATTGTCAAATGTATGCTAGGAATTTTCTTGATGTTGTGTGTTTGCCAACACACCTTTTCACCATGTGAATGTGACTGCCAAATATGTAGGATTGTCAGTGGCTCAGTGGGATAATGCCTAGTGCTGATGTTTGTTAGGTTGAGAGTTCGAATCCCTGGTAGTGCTTTAGGCTCTAGCTCGAATACTATTGGTTATTGAAGATTCACACCATTGAACAGCACCTGAATGAAATCAGGCAATCAACATACACAGTCATTAGTTGCCAAGAATCAGAATGCCGAGACACTCTGACATTTAGGGGAACTTCTTTGTTCACTATTTTTCCTTCATCATTAAGTCTATCATATTTATATTTCATCCATTAGTGTTCTTCTCTACAAATGTCTAATTGCCCCAGAATTTCAAAAAGATTTCAGGTGTACTCTTTTAGGAAAGCCCTTCATTTTATTGTCAAATGTATGCTTGGAGTTTTTCTTGTGTGTTTACCAACACACATTTTCACATGTGAATGTGACTGCCCAATGTGTATGATTGTTAGTGGCTCAGTGGGATAATGCCTTGTACTGGTGTTTCTTAGGTTGAGTGTTCGAATCCCCATTAGAACTTCAGGATCAAGCTGCACATACTATTGGTTACTGAAAATTCACACCATTGAACAGCACCTGAATGACATCAGGCAATCAACATACACAGTCATTAGTTGCCAAGAATCAGAACGCCGAGACACTCTGACATTTAGGGGAACTTCTTTGTTCATTATTTTTCCTTCATCATTAAGTCTATCATATTTATATTTCATCCATTAGTGTTCTTCTCTACAAATGTCTAATTGCCCCAGAATTTCAAAAAGATTTCAGGTGTACTCTTTTAGGAAAGCCCTTCATTTTATTGTCAAATGTATGCTTGGAGTTTTTCTTGTGTGTTTACCAACACACATTTTCACATGTGAATGTGACTGCCCAATGTGTATGATTGTTAGTGGCTCAGTGGGATAATGCCTTGTACTGGTGTTTCTTAGGTTGAGTGTTCGAATCCCCATTAGAACTTCAGGATCAAGCTGCACATGCTATTGGTTACTGAAGATTCACACCATCGAACAGCACCTGAATGACATCAGGCAATCAACATACACAGTCATTAGTTGCCAAGAATCAGAACGCCGAGACACTCTGACATTTAGGGGAACTTCTTTGTTCATTATTTTTCCTTCATCATTAAGTCTATCATATTTATATTTCATCCATTAGTGTTCTTCTCTACAAATGTCTAATTGCCCCAGAATTTCAAAAAGATTTCAGGTGTACTCTTTTAGGAAAGCCCTTCATTTTATTGTCAAATGTATGCTTGGAGTTTTTCTTGTGTGTTTACCAACACACATTTTCACCATTTGAATGTGACTGCCCAATGTGTATGATTGTTAGTGGCTCAGTGGGATAATGCCTTGTACTGGTGTTTCTTAGGTTGAGTGTTCGAATCCCCATTAGAACTTCAGGATCAAGCTGCACATGCTATTGGTTATTGAAGATTCACACCATTGAACAGCACCTGAATGACATCAGCCAATCAACATTCACACTCATCAGTTGTCAAGAATCACAATGCCGAGACACTCTATGACATTCAGGGGAACTTCTTTGTTTACTATTTTTCCTTCATCATAAAGTCTATCATATTTATATTTCATCCATTAGTATTCTTCTCAACAAATGTCTTATTGCCCCAGAATTTCAAAAAGTTTTCAGGTGTACTCTTTTAGGAAAGCCCTTCATTTTATTGTCAAATGTATGCTTAGAGTTTTTCTTGTTGTGTGTTTACCAATACACATTTTCACCATGTGAATGTGACTGGCCAACATGTAGGATTGACAGTGGCTCAGTGAGATAATGCCTTGTAACTGGTAATCCTTAGGTTGAGAGTTCAAATCCCACTTGAAGCATTAGTGTTAGAATACTGTTGGGTTGTGGATGTTAGCATACTACAATAGAATGCTGTTGGGTTGTGGAGGTTAACACACTATTACATTACAGCTACTTGTCAATATGGACTTGTAGTGTAACTGTATAATTATAGGCTGTTTTTCTTATTGACTCCGACACAGCTGTAGCCTATAATTATTTGTTATTCTTATAATATTTGTCATTTCTTATACATATTTAGTCGGCTCTTCCACTTGACAGAACAACTCTGTATCGGTTAAGGATGTCACGCATGAAACAATGCTGCAGAAACACGAAAATACGACTTTGAGTTTAGTAGGCTATAATTTTTCAGTTCCTGTTTATCTATTGCACGATGGGTAATAATTTAAAGGAATCGTGTTGCAGTCTTGTAAATAGTGACCCTGCAAGATCCCTAGTCATTGCAAAATCATAGTCTGTGACTTAAAACTCTACTACTTGTCTTTAGATGTGAGAGGGTCTGAGACTGTAGTCTTTCAAAAATCTTTTCCAAATCTTTGCAAATCTTTCCAAAGTCTGTCAGTGTAAGGAGGTGCTGTGGAGAAATTGATGGATTGTTTGGCTCTGTCACCAAACCACACCCAGTTTACCTGCTGGGAAACCCTGTAGCTCCGGAGCAGGGGCTCAGACCAGGATAAATTGTTTGCTCGCCCTCAGTTCACTCTTTTGTTCATCTCAACCCAGCACTCCAGTGTGTCCTGCTTTGTGTGCGTCTTTGAGTTAACGTAAGTCATCACTTTAATGACCCTCACTATGACTTTTGTGATGTTTATCAGTTTGTAGAGTAGCTCTGCCATCATGTGTATAGTTAAGGTCTTTGTTTGTTGGTTTGGTGTGTTGGAGTCCAATGTGAGAGATGATTAGGTGATGTTGGTTGACTTGGGATGTCAAGTATTGTTTAGTTGTACCTTATATAGCCATATGATTTCAGTTTATTGTTCAAATGTCAATTGGTTTGTTTGTGAGTTGGGATCTGTACTGATTTACCCCATTTCACTGATTACTCCATTTTCTGTTTGTTTCCTCTTTGATGCAGCACACATACAAGTAAAGAACAAAAGAACAGATGAATTGAAACTCAAATAAAGTTCACTTGTGTTGCACCGAAACCTGCCATCTCCGTGTCATCACTTCATACCATTGAGCCTTCTGACCGAGGCTCTGCCTGCTCGCCACACACTCACTCTACCTCGACCCACATCGCCCCCTACAGTTCCTTCAGCTGGGTTGTGGAGGTTAGCATACTAGAATAGAATACTGTTAAGAATACTGTTGGGTTGTGGAGGTTAGCACACTATAACGTTACAGCTACTTGACAGGACTTGTCGTGCAAGGCAAGTATAACTGCATAATTATAGGTTGTTCATCTTATTGACTCCAACACAGAACCCACCCCCACCCCCCTTCACCTACCACCACCCTTCACCTACCACCACAAATACAATTCCATTCTGTGGGAAACACTGCCTTCCATTAACAGACGCTTCATCTTATCCATGACAAATGCATAGTCCTGTAGAATAGAGTATTGTTAGAATACTATTGAGTTGTGGAGATTAGTGCACTAGAATACTACTGTTGGGTTGTGGAGGTTAGCACACTATAACGTTACAGCACAGGGTAATCCTAATTTTATGCATCAAATTTATTCCAATCCAACTCAAAAGTTCTGAACAACACAAAGTGAAGGTTTTATCCAGATCAAAACCAAGAATAGATTATGTGATCTAATCCAATTTCAGGATCCTTGTTTCCCTTTGAACAAGCCATTTTCAAGATTTGATCCAATCCGATAGCCGAAATCCGGTAACTGAAATCCGATAACCGAAATCCGATCACGTTTCTTTTGAAAATTGGGCCCAAACAATCAAAGCATATGTAAAACTAAAAAGCTATGCTACCTCATGTTCGTTTTGCTCGGACCCCGTAAATCACCGCTTGCGGTTATATTTATTGTTTGGTTTTGTTTGTGTAAAGCACATTGAATGACCTCTGTGTATGAAATGTGCTATATAAATAAACTTGACTTGACTTGACTTGTCAACTCATATCACTATAAAATCCCATAAAACTGGACAAATATCAAGGCTCCCATTACATTTCTATGGAGCCGTAAGGTGAAGTTGACGGGCCATGTCTGCCTGCACGGAGCTACTGGACTGCCATTGGCTCATCTGAGTTCGATGGGCGGGGTTTTGCAAACGGTCAATTGTGAGCTTGTTTCACTAAATTGTGCACCCATTTTACCAAATATTGCACTCGTATTACTGAACAGGCTCATTGCATGCATAAAATGTGCTTTTTAAGACGAAACATGTATTTTTTTACAATTACATCTGATAATTAGTCTGTACTGCTTTATACTATGATAGCATATTTATACACTTTACGTAAAGCAAGGTAAGACATGCTATGTCACATTAAAACATATAAGTTATTATTCCATCTTGTGAAATCAGCATAAGTTGCTATAAATTGTTAAATTAACTTTAACACACACACACACACACACACACAACCACAGACACACACAGATACACATAAGTATGTTCTTATTGGTATCGATATAAACATGAATAAGGAAGAGACAGGGAAACAAGTCAGCCCCTATGTCATACCCAGAGCACATATTGTATGTTGGCTCCACAGTCCCCTGAGGGCTAGCAAGGTGGGTGTCTGAATAGTAAGGAAAAATCAAAACAAGCATATCCTTGAGCAGACGTGATTGAGATGGTTAACAGTGCACTTTGTTGCCTTATAGAGCAAAGGCGCATGGATCTGTACAGATCAGCTAGCGTACATGCCCACTGAAACAGTCTAGAGATTGCCATCATTCCCTGAGGGCCTGTGAGCAACATGGTTGGATTAGTCGTTCCTTTGTTATGTTAACCCACACCTTCAACCTGCTCGTATGCCAGCCGTCTCTTTATATTTGCTCTTGTAAGTTGAGGGTTGCATGAATCTGATAGACTGCATGTAGGAGGAATATGCATAGTTTTCCCAGTGGCCTTAATTTCATTTCTTTTTCATATGGAGGCAAGGACTGCAGCCAAGAGGAGAGGAACACAGACAAAACATATGCAATGAAATGAAGGATGGTGTTTATATAAAAACTCCCACTGTGATTTGATTTGGGAAGGATTCTCTTTTCCCGCCATCTCAGCTAAAATGAGAGAATGAGCAGATTAGAGATACACAAATGGCCCTTTCTTGCCATTTGTCATGCTAATGTTGTAGGGCTTTCTTTCTCATTTTATGTTGTCTGTTTCTCTCACTCTGTTTGTCTTTCTCTCTCTCTCTCTCTCTCTCGCTCTCTCTCTCTCTTTCTCTCCCTGTTCTCTTTCCCACTGTGCAAGCCATGAGTACAATTCTGAGACCAAGCCTCCAATTAATATTATCGATCTATTCCACATTATCTGTCATTTTAAAGTTCCACTTCACTTTATTACCACACCTTATCCCTCATAAATTTAATTTCATGGTCATTCAAACTCCACTAAAAAATAATGAAATAACGAAATGAAAATAAAGCTGACTTGTGGAATGTCACGTACGTAGGGGTGGCAGAAAAATCACCGCTGAAAAATTTCCTGTGTGCGATCCATCAGCAAACGGATATTACTGTGGCATCTAAAGTACAGAATTATTGAGCCAAAAGCAATTGCTTTACCCCTGGAATGTGGGACTATCTAGTGGCCTATCAAATATAAGGCCCTAACATTCATATCAGAGTATTTATCAACTCGTCCAGGGAAACAGAGTCATCCCACCATCCAGAAGCATCATCATACCATCTTCTTTTAACAGTGTGTCAGCTCAGTTGGATTTGAGCACTGTGTGCTGCTTTCCTTATGAAACCGAGCCATCAAAAAGCACATGAACACACACACACAGGCACACACACACGCTGACACAAGCACACATGGGGTATGTTATGTTCTCTATCTCGTCACAGTGAAAATCCCCCTTTGGGTGCCTAGTAGAATGCCTGCAAATGATCTCTGAAGAGCCCAGTGTATGTAAACACCCGTCATCTCTCTCTCTCACCACCAAGATGAGCAAATACAACCGGCTGAGAAAAACAAACAGCACACGTGGGGTCTCCGGGCTTGTCCTTCACGCAGCCAACAGCGTGCCATAATCATGCCGGTTCTTTGCATTATTCAAAGAACAATCATTGTAAACATACATCTAGAGGGCCAGACAGACAGAATGATGTGGGGGTTAGTCATGCTTTAATCTGGAGACTGTGCTAGACTAGAGACACTGTCACATCACCAATGCTACTGTGGGTAAGAACATACTGTGTGTTTGTGTGTGTGTGTGTGTGTGTGTGTGTTTGTGTGTGTGTGTGTGTGTGTGTGTGTGTGTGTGTGTGTGTGTGTGTCAGTGTGAGATTTCCATCAGAAATGACAATTACATAACTTTGTGTTTAGACATGGATGGCCAGGCTGTTTGTTGTTAATGACATTCTCATGTACTACAGAGTCTCATGATTTCAAAACAAAAGCACACTTAAGTAAACATATGTAACTTATCACTAAACATGTGAAAACACACACACACGTGAGCAAAACTGCATTTGGGCAAACATCTTATGAGAGCATTATTGCTTAATAAACAAATGTGGCCCTACTGTTGGTCTGCAGAATAAAATTCCAATAATCTTTTAAGCATTTCTTATTTATATATTTTTTTGTTAAAGTTCCTCCGGCTCTGCAGCCTACACGCACACACACACACACACACACTCTTGGTAAATAAACCATATCGTTTCCCTTTTGAAAGTCTTGAAACTGCAATCAAATTGTGGAAGGTAAAAAAGGAGGGGGCACACACTTAATTAATTAGTCTCCAAGGCCTGGGCATGAAAACACCGGCGAATAACAAAGCTGCTATCGGCTAGTTCTCCCCAAGTCCTGGACAAAGAGCTAATTAAATGAAACTGCCTGCAATATTATGTGGGCTCAGGCTCATGAATGTATATGTGTTTCCCCCAAAACTGTCACTGGCAAATGGAATTGAACTTAATGATGGAAGGAGAGAGAGAGAGAGAGAGAGAGAGAGAGAGAGAGAGAGAGAGAGAGAGAGAGAGAGAGAGAGAGAGGGGGAAAGGAGGGGCCAGAGGACTGAGTGTTGAGGAGAACAGAGGAGTGTGTGTGTGTGTGTGTGTGTGTGTGTGTGTGTGTGTGTGTGCACGTGCGCTCCAAGACAACACATTTGCACTCTCACACTCTTAGAAAGGTTCTGGTTGTCTCAGACAAAGTGACTTGTCTTCACCAGCGGGCTAATGTTGTCATTTCACAAAGGCAGTTCAAAGATAGACCCAGCCAAAGAATTGTCATCTTTTCAAGTCAGCCTGAGCCAAAGAACTAGTCTGAGGCCCAGAACTGTGTGTGTATGTGTGTGTGTGTGTGTGTGTGTGTGTGTGTGTGTGTGTGTGTGTGTGTGTGTGTGTGTGTGTGTGTGTGTGATATGGGTTAGCTTTGTGCTGATTGTCAGGTCCTGTTTCCTCACACTCAAATCATGAGTCTGGTGAACGGAGGTGCCTGCAGTGCTGCCACAGAACTAAAGCAGAAAGGAAGGACGCCTTGTGTCTCACTCTGTGTGTGTGTGTGTGTGTGTGTGTGTGTGTGTGTGTGTGTGTGTGTGTGTGTGTGTGTGTGTTTGAGGGTCCTTCATATTTTTAAAAATCTCTTTTCTCTTATTCAGTTATATATTCATCACCCCTTCAAAGTTAGACAAAGGAGCACTCTTTTATTCCACTCTGCTTACTTTCAGCTTTGGCCTGACAACAGCTATGGGAAACAATGGAGAGAGAGAGAGAGAGAGAGAGAGAGAGAGAGAGAGAGAGAGAGAGAGAGAGAGAGAGAGAGAGAGAGAGACGATATCTAAGTGAGAGAGAGCAGCAGTTTCTGTTGTCCCTTAGTGATTTGAGACAAAATAGATACTCCGAATTGAGCTAAAATATCAACAAAAATAAATATCTGTTTGAAGAACAACTAACAAACATGCAGTAGACCCACACACTCTTGTATGTGCGCGCACACACACACACACACACACACACACACACACACACACCTGCACAAACACACACACACTTGGGAGATAAAGGGAGACACTGCAATATCAGCAATATCTTTTGAGATGGAAAGTTCAAAGAGGCACACATCCAAAATGCTTCCATAACGCATTGTTCCTCAATTTCACTTTGCAGTTCACGGTAAAAATCACTTCAGAGGTGCCCCCCTCTCCCCTGACAGATAGTCGGAACTTCAAAAGCACTGCACAACAGTGTCAAACAGCACCAGCGTTTGTCAAGTCAGTATTTTTCCATTTTTGGCATTCGTGTGGAGCATTAACGATCAGCTGCAACTGTAGCAGACAGCTGCTGTTCTACGACAAGTGAAGCATTTAATTTAGTCCAGCAGGCTCCATCTGACACCGGCAGGCCAAGGACAGGCAGGCCTTCTCTAGCCAAAATTGCTGCACAGGAACTCAGATATACACCAGCAGTACAATAATAACAATAATCAAAAGTACTATATAAAATACAGAATAATGTCACAGATAATTTTCATGGCAAATTATATTTTTATGGAATTTTTATTCTCAGAGTATGAACGCTTGGGAATTATTTTTCTCACATGCATGGTTTCATTAGTCGGCAGAGGAAGACAAACGATGAGCCCAGAATACTTGCCCTTGCACACACCTTTGGCAAATGTAGGATGAAAAAGTGACCTTATCAAGAAAGGGATATTCATTTCCCCTGTACCTCACTCTGACGTGATCCAATGGTATAGTAATGCAGGTGTGTGTGTGTGTCTGTGTGTGTGTGTGTGTGGAGGGGATGGGGTAAATCTAACAAATAAACAAAACGAAGCAGGTTCATGCAAAACAGGTATATAAAAGATGGATGTGCCAAAATGAAATTAAATTGTCTTTAAGAGTTTGTTGTCACCTTAGTTTAGGGTAATCATAGCCTTGCACCGTGTAAAGAGGACGACACGGTCAGGAGAGTCCAGAGGATGGGCGATTGATCATCTGAATCAGGTCAGTATCACACACATGCACATGTCTGTATGGCGTTGCACGCGTACATTTGTAAGGCACTGCGGTGCGCGGAGTTCGCCCCAGGATGTGCTATATAAATAATTCATCCGACGGGGGTTTTAGTGCAGCAGAGCTGAAGGACGACACTGCTATGATTTGTCATCATTCGTGGCTGAAGCGGCAACTAATGTGAAGATTTGTCAAGTCAAGTCAAGTCAGCTTTATTGTCAATTTCTTTACATGCACTGGTATACATACAAAGAATTGAAATTTCGTTTCTTACTTTCCAATGCAGACATAGACATACTTTAAATACAGACATAGACATACTTTAGACATAGACATAGCCATAGACAATAAAAAATAAAAATATACAGACATACCACATACAGACATTAAAAGGCAAGACTGAAATATAGAACATATATCAAAATATAGAAATATAGAACATATATCAAAAAATAGAGGTAGTTGTGTTGTATATTTACATAGTCCTAGCGTAACCTTCTGTGAGTAGTAGTAGCAGCAGCATTGTGGCAGAGTGATAAATAACATTGATAACATTTACATGAAGTTTAAACTTGTGCTTGTGTGTACTGTATATTTACATTGATATGCAGTCATTTCAAGTATATCAGGCTTGATATGAAGCAGCAACACGTTAGGCTGCGCAGTCACAGTGCAGTTCCACAGGGCGGTCCTGGGGGGGGGGGGGGGGGTGGGGTTAGGGTAGACAGGATCCTATGGTCCTAGGTTCCTGGCTGGCTGGTGGGTGGGGGGGCTGTCAGTGATGGGAGAGTGGGTAGAGTGTTCAGCATCCTGATTGCTTGGTGGATGAAGCTACTTGCAAGTCTGGTGGTGCGGGAGCGGAGGCTCCTGTACCTCTTTCCAGAGGGCAGGAGGCTGAACAGTTCGTGTGCAGGGTGGGTTGTGTCCTTGACAATCATTAGTGCTTTGAGGGTGAGGCGGGTGGTGGTGAGGCGGGTGGTGTAAATGTCCTGTAGGGAGGGGAGTGGTTTGTATTTGCTAAATGATGATTTCTATATTTCCTGCGTGCGGGCTGAAGGACTCTCTAAGAGAAGCGCAGTAGCACTGTGCTTCACACACACAGCCCCTGGCATGAATATGGAACTCTGACCTTGAGGGTGAAATCTGAGAGAGAGAGAGAGAGAGAGAGAGAAAGGGGCAGAGAGAGAGAGATGGATAGAGTTAACAGAATATTTTGGCAGATCCATGCAGATGGTTGAATCAGCCACCTTTATAACCCCGTCGTCATTTCGATTGGGTTGCCTAAAGCATGGCCATAGTTTTGAGTCAAACTTTATTGATTCTCTAAACTTTGAGCAAGTGCCCAGCAATAACTCTCAGCCAAAAAGTAAACTTTCTAACTCCTGTTTTGCTTTCCCACTATGTTTTTGGAGGGACCAATGCACAGTGCTGGGAGGATATGTGAATATGTTGCTTGATGCATTCCATATCACATTCCATTATTGATCATAATTGAGCAATATGCACTTTTATTTTCCCTGATTCAGCAGTTTATGACATGACTTCAGTAGGATGCGTTTGATCCTTCCCAGTCATCTTTTAAATGTTAATCTCCAAACTTTGAAGTTTTCACTTCTCAGGTAAGGCTGAAACACCAATATAGTAAATAAGATACTGTACCCCTTTGATGCTCCCCCAAATGTCTTTTTTCATACCAGGCCAAGGCAGGTTTAAAGGAAGCCTTGACTCTTTTATCTCCCAACCTTGTGGCCGAAGTCCTTGCCCTCAACATCTATTATAGATGAGAGATTAAAATCACGTATAAATATAAGAGGGGGTGGAACGAAATACATGAATGTGCTTCAGGCATTGATTAAAATGTGCACATCTAATATAAGAACAGCTATCAAACCAAGTGCAGAAAGACCTGGAGATGTTCAGAAGTCCATTTCATGTTGTTAGATTGTAACTCCTGATCTGTTTGTGATTTCCTGAGGGATTTACAAATATCTGCCTTGTATTCATTAGCAAAGATTAAGGATAACCTAGCTAACATCCCAGATAAACATTACGAACCCACCAAGATGATTCTTCAAATAGTGTTGATAGTGGCATGATTTGTATCCTCAAGGGACAGAAGCACTGTGTACTATACTTGGGGCATGTGCCACACTCTAAAAAGGCATACTGTATAACGGGTACACTGTATGTGACACCTTATAAGAAATGTGCCATGGAAGGTGTTTGTATATGCTTGATTGAGGTCCACGGATTTACACTGTGAAGAAAGTCAAGGGAGGCTAAATGAGGTGAAATAAAATGCTGAATTTCTCCCCTCTGAAGTTTCCTTGCATTTTTTCCCCCTCGGTTTGCACATTCGTCGAACACCTTGGGTGTTCATGTGTCCCACCCGCTCAGTCTCTCCGACATCTGTAAATGCTGCTTTAAGTTCAATTCACAGGGCAACTCACCCCTGCTAGAAAACCCAGGGACATGCTGCCCTTGATAAACTAAAAAAAGGTGTCATGTCAACACATTTAGATTTAAAAAAAGAGAAAAGAATGATTAATTTCCCATTTGCAACCTACTCTGTTTCTGAGCTAAAGCGTAGAACCCCTGGTATGTAGCACAGCTATTCAGCTATTAAATTTCTTCAAATTTATTTATGTGGCTGATGCATAAATATGGTTTATTACAGTGATTTTATTTTGCTCTATCAGGCTGAGACAGCTGTAATGTGAAGAGACGAAGAGATGTGCTATCACTGGGCACCAGCCCTGGATGACTTTGTCAGGTGAAGACGGATGGCCTAACCTACTTTAGGTCCTGTTTTTCTCCCTCTGTCTCCAGGCTTTCTAGAGAAATAGTAAAAGCTTGGAAGCAATGTGGTCGATAGAAGGGAATATAAAAGATGCATTGGCTATTAAACCCCAAATAGGTAGAGACTGTATACAGAATGTTGTTATTTTTTGTTAGAACGCGTTCAATGTTCACTGTTGCTATGGTGTATTTAGTGTGTGAGGCATTTTGGTGAAGCTTGTGTGATATTTTTGTGCCTAAAATATGTCATATATGTCATAAATATCCATGTTTCAACTGCACCATGGTACCAGGGAATCTGACTGGTGTTTAGCTGCAAACAGAAAGTTATCATATGTTCACTTCATGGAGCCTGGTTAGCTTTTCCCATTCATGTTTTTACTGCTATTTTTCTATACCAAAGCAACCACTCACTTCCTTCCACCTCTCTCTCCCCTATCCACCTTTCTCTCTCTCTTCTTTTAATCTTCTTGGCGCTGTGTGAAGTGTCGAAGTTGGGGTCCGGTGTGAATTCAGTTGTGTGTGTGTGTGTCACGCTGGGTTCTCATATTGAGGTCAGCGGTGCTGAATTGTAATGATAAAGTGGCCAGTGCTGTTATCCCTGCTCCACTGTCTCACACAGTCAGACTCAATGGCATAACTGACAAAGCCATTACTTCAGAGAAATGTCTCCAGCATGCTTCCCTCCTGCCACTAACAGAGATAACGTGTCCCTCCTGTTTTTAACACTCTCTCTCTCTTCTCTGTTTCTCACTCCATTTCTCTTCTCTCTTACTTGTCTCTTTCTCTCACTCCCATCTCTCTCTCTCTCTCCCTTCATCCACCCTGATTCTCTCCTCTGCTGTGCTGTGGTGCCTAGACTTATTTGTGTTTGACAGAACACATTTGACAAAATACCACACAGGGTCTCCAAGGCAGTTCTGACCCCCACAAACAATGCATTAAGGTATTTAACAAGCCATGTTGCCTGCAGAACCTCCGGACGAGCACTGCCACTCTCCCCAAGATGGCCGATATCCGTGTCCAAGACGAGGATGAGACGGCGCCACAATTTCATCAAAATGGCAGGTTGTTATTCCGGGACATTTTACTCTCAATGTTTACCACTTCAGATTGGCATTTCAGCCATTTACACAATGAATCAGGCGTGTGTGTGTATAAAAGAGAGGTTCAGGGTCACCATGGAAACGCACAGTCCACTATTCCTATATACCTGATATTGTGCTCATGGTGTCGGAGTGTTTAGCAATGGCGCTCTGTGTTTGCATGCATCAGGTGTTTGAATGTATGTTTTTCAGTGTGTGTGTGTGTGTGTGTGTGTGTGTTTGTGTGTTATTTTTTTTTTTCAATTTTTATCCATCTGTCTCCCCTCTGTTTATCCATTTGTCACTCTTGCTGTATCTCCAAGTATAAAACAGCTGTCTTTGAGTCTCTATCTGTCTGTGTCCGTCTCTCATCAAGTCTAATTCATGTTATATTTCCTGTTTGTTAGGACACATGCCCAGTGCTGAGTCACAGGCTGTGGTCAGTGGAGATAAGTCCTCTCTGGTGCTCGGCGTTTGCCATCCTGCTGGTTTTTGCAGATGCAAGACAACATTTGTTCTCCGCCAGTCCAGCCCCGTGGGGCACTCTCACCTCTGCTCCTCACTTGATTAATTCAGGGCTGCTGTGGCAGCACCAGGCGAGAAATTCTGTGCACACACAAGCGCGTACATGCACAGACACACACACACACACACACACACACACACACACACACACACACACACACACACACATATAAACGCATGCAAACACACTTAGACACACACACACACACACACACACACACACACACACACACACACACACACACACACACACGCACAAACTCGCAGACAATACATAAGCCTGGACACAGCACTCTCACTGTGACTTCTAGCTATAAGGGTCAAGTCAGGAGGACAGAAAGAGAGAGACCAAGTGATGATAGGAGAGAAAAAGGAAGAGAGAAACTTCTACTACAAATCAAAGTGACCTTGAAACCAGAATTTTCCAGAAGGCCCTCCCTTGTTGAGGTCTCCTGTGCTGTGATAAGACAGGAGGGGATGAGAAGGGGACATCAAGGCACAGTGTGAACAAATTAAAAAGCCATCTGAAGGGGTCAGCTAGCACAGTCTGTCACTAACCCCATATTAGGGCCTTGTCTCTCCCAGTGTACGCAGATGGGTGTGTGTGCAATCTTGACATGACAATATGGACATTGATGACTTTAAACAAAAGACAATTGTCCAGCAGGGAAAGAAAACAAACAAACTTTCTTTAAATCATCATTTGCTGTCAATATTTGGTACTAGTCATTCCTCTTGTACCACGTGGCATTAGTCCTTTGAATGCAAATACTTTTATTTGATAAAGACAAGATGGATGCCATGTTAATCTCCATAATGCATCAATTAAGATGATCTTACAGTATGCTCAGAATCCAAGTAGACTGGTATTACTTTCATTAAAAGGCAAGGACATATTTATGGAGTAGAGGTCCTATAGGTGCTTCTCAGAGGTTCTCATACCCAGGTACAGTACTGCAGAAGACAAAATGGGGTTTTGTCGTTCAGAAGTCTACACCAAGTGTTGTAGTAAGACATCCACAACCACTATCAGCAACAGAGTAAATGCTAGGGCCTGCATCTCAATCATTAACTATTGAACTATTGCTCTTTTCCTTCAGAGAGCCTTTTTGGCAGCAGTCGATGTTGTTTGTTCAAGGAACACAGAGTTAAACCATGTCCGGAAAGGGAGAACCTTTTTTGGCACAGTGTAGTTTCTGCTAAAGGAGCAAATCTTCTCTCTCTTTCCTAGAAAAGTTTAAAAATGTTTTGCCTTTGCTCTATATTAAATTGCTTTGGATAAAGCCCATCTGTTCAAAGTCCTGTTTAAGTGTATATTTAAGCAGGCCGCTAAATATACTGCTGTCAGTAACTGACATTAGTTATTCTACACAAGTGATATTTCTCTGAAGATTGCAGTAAACAGAAACAGATGGACATGCAGGGGAATTCAGTAAGGTATTTTTTCAAAGACTGTTTTACTAGTTCACAATCCGAAATTTGCATTAAGAAATGTGATAGAAAAGCGTGTTTGGTGAGGTCTCTGACCAGGGTCCTGAAGTGTTTTATGGGATCGTGCAAGAGTCAATTGTGCAGGCAGGAGTCATGCAGGATCCCGTCATACACCCCAAAAAGTGTTTTTAGTACATAGGACCCATGACCAGGACCACGCAGGACACAATCTAATGGGAGAAAGAAGACAGTCAAGAGTTTAGAGAGCCTGATCAGACAGATTGTGGCATTCAGGGGAATAGAGCTTGCAGTTGCAAATGCTCAGGGTCAATGCAGGGGAATAGAGCTTGCAGTTGCAAATGCTCAGGGTCAGTGCAGGGGAATAGAGCTTGCAGTTGCAGATGCTCGGGGTCAATGCAGCGGGATAGAGCTAGCAGTTGCAGATGCTCAGGGGTCAATGTAGCGGGATAGAGCTTGCAGTTGCTCATGGCACGTGATTCGGTCTGCTGGGATTGCAGAATACACATGGGGATGGCAACATGCAGATCATATTAATTCCAAATGGGATAGGTTCAACTTGGCCATATGTTAGAAAGTTATTATGCTTTTGCTGCCAACTACTGTCCATACTTACCATCAATATTAATAAATGAAAAGTTTCAAATTAAAACAAAGGGCCCTATCGTGCATCAAGCGCAGCGTGGTGCGAAGCGCGACACAAGTCATATTCATATCGTAGACCCCGTCGGTGATGATTTTTTCACCACGCGCTCCACTTTTATTAAACCTTACATCCAGGGTGTGGCAATTAATGACATAAGGTCTGGTCTGGTGCATGATCCAAAAACCGCTGTCTTCTATGTCACACCCTCTAAAAATCATTAGACCACTGACCAAGAAAAACCTTGTCTATAGTGAAAGGCGCATATAAAGCACAGAGGAAGACACACTGTCACAAGTTGTAAGCAGCCCTTAGCAACCAGTCCCAAACAACTCCTCTGCAGGATAAATATCCTTAGGATTTTTATTCAGTCATTCAAACATGTGTGGGTAAGTGTAGCTTTTTTCAGGCTACGTGTTCGATTGTAACACCTTGTCAGTCAATAGTGAAGTAAATAACTGTGTAGAACTGTTTTGTCGTTGACTATGAGACCACAGTGAAGTTAGTTTCACTTTGCCTATGAGTTCAAATAATAGGCGAGTGCAGAAGGCATGTACTGTAGGTTATACTCTGTTAGTCACACACAGGTTTTAGTTAAGCAAGTAGCTTACTAGTGGATTGTGCAAGCAGATTTCTTCAGATGCGTTGACTGTCAAAATACCGACGGGCTGTTTGATGTTGCGCTGCTGACTCTTAAAGGGAATGACAGATGTCATTCTCATTGGTTTAAAGGATGTTACACCCAAAAGACACCCACGACTGATTAAGATACACAAGAGCAACCCCAGCATTTGATCTCAAAATCACGCCATTAAATTAAATTAGCGAATGTGGACTGGACATGCCTTAAATGTCTTTAAACTTTGTGCCTCTGACCAGGCGTCTCAGATCACCAAGATAGGGCCCAAAGGCTGTTACAGATGTCCTTAGAGAGAAAATCACTCACACATATCTCCTAATAAGGTAATTTTTCTAACTACCTCAAGCTGTAATGCCCTGTCATAGCTGAGAAGACAGAGAGCTTGAGACAGGTTTTCTCTAACTTGGTCCATGCCCGATACATTGTCAACGCTGTCTCTTTGAAAACTTCAACATTTTAGACTACTATTTATACCTTAACGACTTTTCAGTTGCTCATGAAAGTGCATGAGTCAAAGTGTTCTTAAACTTCTAATTTTTTGACACTTCTACACTGAAAATATTTAAATATTTTCAATCTGTGTAGTTAAAAAGACAACAAAGAACTGTGGTCAGGTGAAAATAGCACGCTCAAAGAGGAGCTCTCTCCTCAATTAACCATGTAAACTGTCAACAAAGGCTGTATTAAATATGACACTGTCTTCAGCTAAACACTTTAACTGTGACACACACTGAACACTGCTTCACCCATGGGGAGTGTAGCATGTGCATGCTCTCTCTCTCTCTCTCTCTCTCTCTCTCTCTCTCTCTCTCTCTCTGACACACACACATATCACACACACACATGAATCCTACCTCATTTCACTGTGGCACACATGCAGAGTTAGTTGCAGCAATTATAAGATAGTATCTTTGGAGGCTTCTTAAATAGTTAACATCTCACAAATGTTTGTTGACATTAGTTCCTGAGGATAAGGCCCGGAAGAAGCATATATATGTATTACTATATATATATCATTCATTCATTCATTCATTCAATCTTTATTTATTCTCGGAGGTTCATTGAGGGTAGTCCTCATTTTCAGTGAAGCCGAGATTACACAGTAACAATGAAATAACAAAAGATATAGTATAATAATTGTGGAAAATAAAACAAACATATATTACAATTTATATACTATATATGTCAGATCCATCTGGAGAATATTTGTGATAGCCATCACAATACAAAAACACTTATCTTTAATATTTGAAAAATCACAATGTAGCTCAAACTACACAGTGAGTGTTTCTTTTTTATGATTCTGAAAAGAAAAACGTATATATCGGAAAGTCAAGCAGTAGGAAGCAGTTGGACCCTTATTTCATATCCCCACCTACTCGCAATATTCAGCACATGCGTTATCTGCAGATAAATTGAAATGTCCTTCAGTGTGTTATGCAAAATAATAGCCTCAATTTCCCAGTGTCTCAGGAAGTGATCCATTCACTCTGACATGCCAAATCAAAACTATGTGGGGAGTGACCTCTGAGGCGGAGT
This sequence comes from Alosa sapidissima, assembly GCF_018492685.1. NCBI lineage: Eukaryota > Metazoa > Chordata > Actinopteri > Clupeiformes > Clupeidae > Alosa > Alosa sapidissima. The sequence continues at coordinate 2,212,009 of NC_055979.1, read as the reverse complement.
CCTGACAAGTGGGCTGACTAGCAGACTGAGGACACCAAGGGGACAAAGGAATAGTGTAGGTACACCATGGGAAAAGAGTACAGGTGAGATGACAGCAAGATGACTTGCATGCCCTTTTAATGAGAGCATGGTTTGTATATACAAGTGTGTGTGTGTGTGTGTGTGTGTTTGTGTTATTGCATGTGTGTATATCTGTAAATATGTGTGTGAAAATATTCTCAATGTGCAGAGGATGACATTGATGTCCAAACAAAAAAGTATTTTTTGACATGTAATAGCACAACAAACAAAAGCAAAATCACACTAATAAGGACAAACAAATAAATAAACAAATAAATAAATAAACCAATAACAACAAACATCCTTCCCAGATAAAAAAAAAATCCCCCAGTTGCGCTCCTCAGCAGACACACTTAGTTCCAAGGCCAGCTCATTAAGTGCTTCACACGCCTCTAAAGCAGGACCCTGTTAATCACGTTAGGTGTGAGAAATAGGTGGGCTGTGGCGAGGGGTGAGATCTGGGGGCTGCGTGTCTCTGCGCAATACGATAATGACGGAGGAGGACGGAGGGCGGCACTGCGCCCCAAACGGCCATGCGCTCTTCATTATTACTCGCTCCTCGTGGGGGTGGCCAGGGGCTGGAGGGAAGGGAAAAAGGCTTAGAGAAAAAAACTATCAACAATAGCAGCCATCTTTTCTCTTGCCTGACAGAGGGTGGTGGGAATTCATGAGTCAATGTTTAACCAGACTAATGGTGGTTTGGCGGTTTGAAACGCCTCCATATGTCTCATCTCTGCGCAGTATTGTATTGTGTGAACTGAGATGACACTAAAAACACAAAAGCACACATACCATAGTTGCATGAACTAGGCAGGAGCAGAGTTGATGTGTTTTTAATATGCTATATATACTACTGCATTAATTACCTTGCAGACTAGGTATCAAGAACAAAATTAGTCAAATTGTATTAGGCAGAACATAATTGATATCACATTAGGTGCATAACATAACAAGATCAACATCTGAGGGAAAATGAGTATGCTGGCCATTCCCTTTGGTGTATCCTCTTAAAATATTAGTGACAGAATTAGGTGCACTACATGTAAGTCACATTAGAGGTCACACTTTGTGTCACAGTCACCCTTGCTGTGTTATGTTGTTAAACAAAACAACAACAACTTAAGATATGCCGATGAAAGTAGATTTGCCATGTACTGTACTGTTTGTTATTGTCATGTCGGCTATATCATATCTCTTGTTTCACCTGGCTACATACCTCTCTCTATAGTACTCCTATACAGCCTGAACTACATGTACTACAATGTCTAATATCAGTAGTAAACACATTTTGTAGAGTGGTCTTATGTGGTACATATGTTAAGCTTAAACTACATTTGTTCAACATCACATAAAAAGCATTAAAGATGGCAAAAATAAATGTCTGACACAAATTGTCTACAGATGTAAATAGTACTGGCAGTAGTACAACCATTAAGCAGTTATGATAATTACATTAACACTTACTCACACCATTCATGTGACAAGTATTGTTTTCCTTCTTTTTTCCCCTTCTTTTTTGTTGTATTACCTGTTGCACAGCAACTAGCGTTCAAAGAGAAGATGACTGCTCTACTGCCACCCAAACTCTACTCTTTGCTTGGTGTCAAATCCACAAGCTGGTTAAAAATTAAGGCACTGCCTCTGATAAAGGCTTAACATGTCATCATTAGGACATTTATGGCAGGAAATCACATATACCTGTCACTGGCAACATTCAGCCAGGAAAAAAAATCATTAAATGTTGTAAATATAGATTGGTGGAGGTCATTGGCCTTCCTCAGTGTAAATACTAGGTGGATACAGTGATCCCTCCCTTCCAATCCGCTGCCATTTCTCTGAACAGGAAAGTGACCCTGAAATGACAAGCAAGTCCTGGTCTTCCTGTTACTTGTAAGTCTGTTATTTCCGTCAATCAATCTCATTTCCAATGAATACAGACTATTATCAGCTAAAACCAGCTGGCTAATGTCAATGGCAGGGAAAGGGCAGAGGACCCTGAATATAGCGCCATCGAGGAGCCTGACTGATGAGGCTGAGGAAGGGTCTGCGAGGCAGGGTATTGCGGGCAGAAATAGGCTTTTGACCCATGGCTGCCTCCACTCAGAATTCTTTCCCCTGCACACTTGTAAACAGTGATTGTGATCTGTATCATCAAATCTAAAATAAAAAAAACAGATGAATACAGCACCGCACAGCGGCACAGCGGCACTCGTGTTTGGAGAGGAGAGCAGGTTAGTTGAGGCCTGACTGGCTAAGGGGAGATAGGGGCTAAGAGAGAGTGGGTGGGGGTGGGGGGAGTCTTACACATCACCATGTCGTCACCATGATCTCACACAAAGCTTGAGGTCTTTGGCCAAGCTAGCAGCTGGGGCTGGAGCATAAAAATGGCGACAAACTGCTCCGCTTGCTTGCCAAGCTGACTGCTTCGCGGGCTCTCGCCAGTTCCAGGGTGATGCCATGGCGTTGCCAGGGCAATGAAGCATGGCTCAGACGGCGCGAGCAGACGGCTTTGGCAAGGCCCATCCTCACCACGGCAAGCGACGGGGGCGGTCCGGGCTATAAACGAAGAGCGTCAGAGATGGAAGGTGGGCTGTCGAGAACCTGTCAGAGGCAATCACAGCTGTCAGGATATATTTTTCTTTTTTTTCTCCTCTTGTTTTTTTTCTTCTTTTTTTCTCTCTCCTCCTCCCCTCAGCTAGCTCTTGGCTGGGAGACTGCCAGCAACAAGGACAAATGCAAATCAGTGGATCTGAAGTGGCAGTGGCGCAGCATAGCAGACACAGAAGGGGAGAGGGAGGGGAGGAGGTGGGGGACCAGCAAACGCCGAGAGTGTTTAGTCTCCGCCAGGCACTCCATTCAAGGTCTGCCACTGAGAGGCATGGCGAAGGAACGGCAAAGGCCCCAGCATCAGCAGACCGCTAACGAGATTCTGACAGTTTGGCAGTGGAGCTGTCAGGGTGAAACGGTACACTGCGGGCTGTCAAAGTTCAAACCAGGGCATGGTGTGTGTGTGTGTGTGTATGTGTGTGTGTGTGTGTCTGTGTAAATGTGTGTGTTTGTGTGTATCTGTATGTGTATGTTTTTCTTTGATGGCGTGTGTGTGTGAATGTATGTGTGTGGAGGACAAAGTGGGGCTTCACTGTACCCCATGAAGGTGCATCTCAGAGACAGAGCCCCTGCCCAGATGATTACCCAGAAGCCATTTCAGGGCACTCATGATTTTCCACAGCTCATTTACTAGTCCATTAGCAAAACTCAGAAATCTGTATTGACGTCATTCAACAACACCTGTTTCCCCTCTTTGCAAATCAGGAACGTGCAGAGAAGGGGGGCTACAGGGGCTCTAGCACCTGCCCTTTTGCCCCTTTGATGTCCAAGTGCCCTTTTGACAAGACCCGTTTTTTACTTTTTACAATTTGTAATACTTCCGCTAGTTCCAACGTGAATATTCGCTAAAATGTCTCATTAATAGTTTCTGAAATTAGAAATTTACAAAAATAACAATTGTCTGTGTTAATTGAAATGCCTTGCCGCCACCAATCCGTGACATCATACATTCAGTGAACTCTCAGAAGGTGCACGCAGGCACAGTGCTGCAGGAGACGTTTGGGAGCACGCAAGGTCACTTGGCAGTTAGCCTATCTGAACATGCAATAGTATTCAGCTTAGAGATAGAGAATAAAATGTTTAAAGTTGTTTCATGTTTAATGAAGTAGGCTATCAAACCCGTTTTAACCATGTCATGGTCCATCCATTTCAATAACCTGGCAGCTTCGAAAATAAGGCTGAACGTTCATAACATATTCTGTTTAGTTTACTATGTTATAGTAGCTAGGTTAGTACACGTAGTTCATAAAACAGAGTAGGCAAACCTTTTCTAAATCGTCATAAGCTGACGACATAGGCTACTGTAGTTGTTTAACTAACCCAACTACACATTTCGTTCTCTGTTTACAGTAGGCTACATTACACGTCATTTCACTCAGTGGCCACACGCACAGCACGTGAATCTGCAAGACACCAGCTTGCTAATGGTGGTAGTTCACTGTGATAAACATTAAAATTATAGCCTGACAAGCCAGACTAGGCAATAACATATTTGCTGCTGCTAGGGTGCGTCTAGATTTCTAGGCTATTAAAATTAGCTTTGAATTTAATCAATAAGATGTAGCCTTCAGTGTTGCCACAGTTACCTTGAAAAAGTAATCTGATTACTGATTACTCCTTTAAAAAGTAACTTAGTTACTTTACTGATTACTTGATTTTAAAAGTAACTAAGTTAGATTACAAGTTACTTTATTAGTTACTTTCAGCAGCTGCCGACAACACCCCCACCGCCTCAACATAAAAATGATAACTGGTTTTGCCAATACTCACTATACTTGAAGTGCATTTTAACATCAATGTATAGCAGACATCCCAACCTAATCTACTTAGATACTGAAATTCAGATGTTTGTTCAATAATGTCTAAGTACACCGAATAAGGAAGGCCTATTGATAGAAATTGTTATAGTAAAATATGTAGATTTTTTGTAGATTTGTTTTTCATGTAGCCTTGGCAATTAGCCATCTTGTATAGGCCTGAGTAATATGCAAATTAAATTACACTTGTTAAACTCACCTCAACACAAGGGCGCGGGAAGGGGGGTGCTGAGGGTGCTGCAGCACCCCCTGCTGGTCGGAGATAGATTTTTAAAACAATATTATATATATTTTTAAATAATTACTAATTCGCTGTCTGACATTATTTATATTTTTGTATGTGAAATGATGAGTCAAATAGCCAAAAAAGGGTTATGGATAGGTTCGAATATAGGCTACTAAAAATTAACAGTTATAGAGATCAACGTGAACGTGAGTCAGTTACTGTAAGAACCTTAGCGTGGTTTCATCTATGTGATAGCGATCAAGTGTGTAGGCCTACCCAGGGCTCGAATTATCTTTTTGTCTTTAAGGGGGTCTCTCTATCTCATAAAAAGTTGGCACACCCCGTGCATAGCCTAACAAGGCGATGAAATAGCCTAGGCGTACAATAAATGCGCACGGTAGGCCTAGGCTTTACCTTGACACACGGACATAGATTTTTCATAGAAATTGATTGCTTTTAATTAATTTCAACATATTATTGATTGTAATAGTCCATATTTCATTTCAATTTCACAATACAAAGAAATAGACTAAACGATTTAGTCTGTGCCATTCTCAATTTCACAACGTGACACATTTGAACCAGACCACCGTCTCAGATAGGCTATCCTCAGTGTCAAACACAATAATGCATGTAGTGTAACTTATACACAGGGGAAAAAGCACTAACTGGCAGAAATTATAAGCCATTGCAGCCAAACTATGTTCTAGTATTGTTGAACCGTGGAAAATTAATAGACGAACAATTTTGGAGTTTGCACTGAGATGTTGTCGGGTAGCCATTGAATATTCCGACATCAGAGATTGCTAACAGGTGTTTCAAAATATCTTTCTGAAATAAATAGCTTTCTGGAGCTCTGAATGGCAGAGGATAGCTACAGATCATCAGACAACACAATCATTGTAGGCTGCATTATGGGCCATAATGTATGGCTTTGTCAATCAACATAGAAGAGGTGAAGCGCAAGTTCAACAGCAAATAGGACTTTTCAGCACATATCAAACCATATAGGCTAGCCCAATGAACGGCTATGTAAATAGACAAAACACTCGCATCAAAGCAGGGTGACTTCTTCAGATATGCGAATGCTGTCAAAACGATCGTATACGGTTTGCTCATATAGTCTAGTGGTGTGGTGGTGAAGTGTCATGCTGCGTTCAAGAACGTAGTGTAGGTCTACGTCCCGTAGTAGCCTATATTTTAATTTAAGGTCTTTAATGGTAAGAGATCGCACGGGGATGGATAATGAGCGGTTGTTTAAGATTAAATTGCAATGCCAGACACCTTCAGATATGAGAGGCCCCCTCAGATTTTTGACTTTGTCGCTTTCATGTGAGCCAGTCCACACTCTATGGGAGTTCGGCTCCCTCTGGCTCCCACGTAATTCGAGCACTGGGCCTACGGTTGATATAGGCCTACATATTCTATGCGATTTACACGTTCAAAAAAAACATGGATAAGCTGAAAGAAACTTTAATTGTGTTTTACAGTTGTGCAAAAATAATAAATGCATAGCTAGTGAAATCATTCACTATCCTATCGCTAAGATAGAAATTATTAGGACACATACTTGCTGTGGAAACGACACACTTTAGGCTTTTCAGAAATTATTTGCGAGATCATTGCAGCCTGATTATTAGCCTATATCTAAAGCCTAACTGGTGTGGCCTATCTCTGGTGTGGTTTTGACGATCAGAAAAGTAATTTTCCTTAGCTATACTGAAATAGGCTAACGATGTCAAGTGCGCTTCTGTGGGGTTAGGGTGGGCGCAGTGGACTCGGAGTGCTGTCGCGGAACATTGGAATTTGTGGCTGCCCAGGACTTTTCTAAAACTTCTCGCTATCACCCGCACACTGCACTAAAATGACGTATTTAGCAGTCAAAATCCTAAACATGTCGGGGGGAGAAATCGTCGGACATCCATTATTTTTGTTATTCAGCACCCCTGGTCAAAAATAGGTTCCCGCGCACCTGCCTCAACAAGTATTTTGCAATCATTTAACCCGCCTTCAGCAATGCTAAAGTCGCTGTTACAAACAGTGCAGTGTGCAAGATTATCATTATGTTTTAATCTTTTGAGACAATTGGGTACACTTTTGTGTAGTCTGATGTGAAATGGGTCTTAAATCTTCCTTTTGAGGGGCACTGACGCTGCCATCATGCTCCTGTTCCTAGATACACTGACTGAACTGATTAATTAAGTTTGGTAGAAAAGAGATATAAGCACACTTACACTGAAAACTGATTGGTTGATTTAGCAAAACAGACCAGGATGCTCTCTGTCTTGGATGCTTCAGGCACAAACGCACCACTCCTCTCTCTCTCCCTCTCCGTTGTGTGCGCGTTAAGCTCATATGCACACACAATTTGAAGTCCGGTCTGGCTTGCGTGCTCTTGTTCGCTCTAGGTTCCGGGAGATTTTATGTAATTTGCGGGCGTCAGGAAGCCGCTATCAGTATGTGGGAGACTTCGGGAGACTTGGGATGTCTAGCTAGACAGCACTTTGTCGCCAGCACAGAATGTACAATGTACCTTAATGTTGTCATGTTTAGCTGACACAAACTCAAAGTAATGACTGATGAAATGTGCATCTCTCTCTCTCCCTCCATTGTTTACGTTTGTGTCGCTGCATGGTTTTACACGTGAATTGTGCTCATGCTGAAAACGTGAGCATAGCCTACATGACATTAATCCCCAAGACAAGAAGAAAGCAAAGAATATATCTTTTTATTAAGGAAAATGACAAAAATAGTAACACACAGTAACTTAGATAAGTAACTTTAACGCGTTACTGGCATCACTGGTAGCCTTGTAGACTATGATCTCTGTGTAGACAATAGCCTAATGAAAGCTGAAAAGACCTATCTGTCTGTGCCCTGGCTACAGTAGGCCTACAGTACATGCACTCCTAGGAGGAGAGAAATGAGAAAAATGTGTTACAGCTCTGTCTGCTATTTACACCTATTCTTCTTGATACATAATGAATAAATATGAAAATGTATAAAATGTTTATCAGTACATTAGACTACTGCAAATTGCTAAACCATATAATAGCCAGTCCCACAATCCATGCTGCACTTTTTGCAAATGTTATATTTTTATTTTGTGGATACAGTGTGATGGAATATGTTTTATTTTAATATAATTTGCATGTAGTCTATGTATTCTCTATTGGGTTGTAATCAAAATTAAGTTTTAAATAAAGTTAACACGTTTTCTGAAAATTTTGTTCCCTGTGCCCTTTTTTAAATTTGAGCCCCTGCCCCTTCGAAGGTCTCTGCACGCCCCTGTTGCAAATGCTCAGGCAATGATCTATGTCAAGTACGAATATTATTATTCTGGCTCTTTAACGGGCCAGGGAAGAAACATACTTTGTGGTGCCTGTAAGGGAGGCCTTGTCATACAGTGGAAAGAAAAATGTGAACCATTTGAAATGTGGTGTTCTGCATTACCGTAACTTCCCCACTATTAACTGAGGTTTATACATTGATTTTTGCTCAATTTCTTTAGCTATGAGGTTAATACTTGGGGGTGGGCTATACATGGGAATACAATTATTTTCTTCATTCTTCTTTATGATTAATCATTACAGCCTTTGTTGAATTGCTCAGAAAGTACTCGTCACACATATCACATGATAGAGTGTAATCTAAGCTTCCCAATGATATTAGCAGCTTAGTCGCTGTGATAAATGGTTTGCGAGAAAATGAATGTTTACACACAGCTCTGCACTCCAATTACTCTCGGTGGAATATCTCACAAACTCTTCATTCAACACATGGCAAATCATATATCAAAATAAACAACAGACATACATTGAATACGAGGACATTTCTACATGGTCCTCAGCTTTGGGATGAAATTGTAATGTAATAGCACCCCCAAAAAATGAACTTCCTCTCCGTAGCAAAGAATCAAAAGTTGGTCATAGTATGCACAGATCAGCTGTGCTTGTGGCTACATGACATCTGCACATACCCAAGCACAGCTTACTTCAGGTCACAAATGCAGAGCAGTACAAGGCACATTTGTCATCCAATGGTTCAGTGACAAGACTTCAGTGAATAAAACTTTTCAACTATTTATAGTGAACAAAATATTTATATCAGTACAAATATTGATTGTCAATTGATTAGCCCACCATCATGGTTCTTATATGGCCAGATTCCACAATCTCACCTACACAAATATATATTTCTACTGGCATGCTTCCTGTAACAAATATTATCACATCATACTTTCTCAGATATGGGTAGCCCAGACTGTCCTGAAAAAAAAAAAAAAAAAAAAAAACGAGATAGCATGTATAGATGGCCATTGGTCATGTTTAATGCATCAGAGATTTTGCTCGGCATTATTTTATTGTACTACTGTACTATTTTACATGAAACTAAGCAAGGACTTGAGTTGAGATAAAAAATGTTGTCGCCCTTTTGCTTGATTCTAGAGGAAATTTTCAAAAGAAAAAGACCCACACAATGTGCTGAAGCTAAAAACAGAAAATAATGATCTTTCGTGTCTTTATTGAAAACACACATTCGTCCCATTCATAGTGGAAAAACTAAGCGAGCATTTGGAATGAATTACTGGTTGAAATTATTTTGGCAGGAATAGGCTCAAACAAGTGTTCCTGGTAATTGTGACTCAAATCTGCACAACGTTCAAAATGCCTTTTAGTTCTTTCTTTCTTCAGTTCAGCCATATTTTTAGGACACATCAAGTGTGACTGACTTTGTTAGGGTCTGGGCTCTACATTACATTACATTACATTACATTACATTACATTACATTTGGCTGACACATGGGAAATGGGAAACTCATAGTTTTTCATTTTCAAAGCGATTCGGTGTAGATTTCCTTCTATTTTAGGGGTAATTTTCCTGCTCCATAAACCAATGTTTACTGAAGAGATAGCCGCCCACCGCCACGGCCACCGCCCCCTAATCTGCTGAAAGGGGACTTGTGGACTAAACTGCTGGCGAAGCATCATCACCTGCCTGCGGACTTATTGAGTGTTTTTCTGTTTGTCTTTATCTTTGTCTGCATGAGCGCTGAGTCCGTTTGTTTTATGTTTTATGTCTGGTCTTGTTCTGTAAGCCTATTGTCTTTGTAAAGACAGGCTTGCTTTACTGTCACTGTCTATTTGTGTGTCTGTTTATTTGTGTAGCCTATGTCTTGGCGTGATGTCACAGGTACACTGGCGATTACGCCGCTCTGTCCGGCACCTGTCTTGTGTCTTTTGTTATTTTGCAAATTGTTTGTTTGTCTTGATGTCACGGGTACGCTGGCGACTACGCCACTCCGTCCAGCATTGTTTGTCTTTATGTGTCAATGTCTTGTGTGTGGAGCGCTTTGGATTGTACTAAGTACATGTTAAATGCGCTTTATAAATAAAAACGACTTGACTTGACTTGAACTATAGCTGCTAGAGAGCTTACGTGTCATCTTGTTGGAATATTGATAAACTTGGGAATTCATTTACCCCCTTATTTGACGATAAGTTCCTGTCCCTGACTTTGGAGGGTGTTGAAATCATAAATCATAATGATGTACCCAACGTATCTAATGCTTTAGTTGATGCATGAGTTCATGCATGAGGTCATGATTGAGAGAGGTCATGATTGAGAGACTATGAACTCATGTTAACTCATGTACCCTTACCATAAAGTGTTAGCGCATTATAGAGTGGCAAGGTTCTCTTTGGGAAAGTTCTGGCACACAGCAAGGTGTTTGGAAAGCAGTGCTTCCACTGTGCACTGTGGACACTCTCCCTGTTCAATGTTTTACCTATGGTGAACTCATGAATAGAGGGGCAAACTAGTTCCAATGACACTTGAGTACAAATACTCTCTCTCTCTGTATATCAGCCAGAGTGTGCACACATACTGTATGAGAGTTCTGCCACTCACCCAAACCTGTCTCAACAATTGAATATCCACATCCAAATTATTACTCAGTAACAAAAATTCACAAAGGCACTGCAAACACACTAATTTGCATCTAATTTCCTTCCCATTCAGTAATTATGATGATTCGTCATTTTCTTTTCATAATCTAATTTGGAGGAGGAAAAAAAGTCATATGATCACAGAGCATGCCAGATTTGCTTTTTGGCAGGGTGGAAAGTGATTATAGTGTAACTCGGATCCTTGGCCCGGTGCCTCATACATCACAATGCCACGATGCCGCTTCTGCAAAGATCTCTCTGTCTCCGGACACCTGTTTAAAAACGCACATGGCACATTTTATTCTCATCCAGTCGTCAGAAAGAATGCCTGCAGGTTGTGTGCTTTACATTATGCTCTTCGTCTCTAGGAAAAAAGCCCCATCTCTTTGGGGTTGGAGTGCCAGACAGTTCAGGTAAGGGCTTGTTCAAGACTGGGGAAGGTCTGGCACAAGACAATCAGAACTGAGCCAGATCCCAGCCGTAGCCCAGCCAAATCTATGTCCCAGTCAGTCTCTGTCAGGGAACCATGGCTAAGGTTAAATGGGTGGGTGAGACAGACAGAGTGAAAGAGAGAGAAACAGGCAGAGACATCTTCTTTGTGAATACATAGTTAATTTGATTTCTCCTCTGATGCAGTACAGGGGGATCATTGTGAATGGAGAATGATTAATTGATAATCGTGTGTGTCATTTTGAAAATATCATAAGGATTTAATGTGTGATGGGGATGCCGCGGATATGCAATTACAATCGGTTCTTTGTGATTGTATTAGCAAGAGAGATGATTTAGACATCAATGCTCTCACCGAGAAACACAAATCTTGGCATAGAGCAGGCAAAACAATGACATCATTTCATCACAGCCCACTCAAAAAAGGTACAGGAATGCCATTGTCATAAAGAGAGTCATTCATGTCATGTGCAACCCCTAGCTGTCATTTACCCAGACATAATAAACAAATTAACCTGAACTCAACCTTCTCCTTTGGATGGACAAGCAGTAGCCTAAAATCATTTTTTTTAACAAATAAGTGTTGCAGTTCTGCTTTTGAAATAAAAGACTATTGAAATGTACATCCATGGCCAATGGTAATAAATGCTCATGATGACAGAGTCCACCCACATACTGTACATTTACTATGTAAAAGCAGCGTCCAAAGCTTTCATAATGAAAAACAAATGTACTGTTGGAAAAAACATGATGCTACACCTTGACTTCTCGTCCTTGACCTGTCCCTTGAATCAGTATTAAACATAAGACTGCTATCTGCTGTCACTTTGCAAGACACATTTTACAGGTTCATAACAATATAAAGGGCACAGTTCATTTCAAAAGAGACAGGAAGAGATTAAAACCATGGCCTCTGTACTGTAACTTTCCCCATGCGGTTGATACATTTCTAAACCGTGTCCATGAAAGTAGACACAAAGAACACTCTAAAAGTTAGCAACATAAAGGCAGGTGACAGATGAGGATTTGTAAAATAAATGACATTCAGAAAAAAAGATGGAGTGAGAGAGATTCAAGGTTGCTCACACCAACCTTGGTCAGGACTGACAAATTTTGAGATTAAAATGTTCAACACATAGGCTATATTATTTCAAGGCATGACCTACCTGCACACTGTTTTATAGGGTGCACAGAACCATTAGTATCAAATCAGATTGCCTACTACTGTAGGTGTTCTGCACCTGCCTCTTCTCTCCTAACTTTCTCCAGGATAAACTGTTTCTCTTCCATGATACTGTATATGATGAGTGAAATAAGCAGTAAATATCCCAGATAGCAAGCCTACATTGGCCCAACGACATAGCAGACGTTGGTATGACATTGTTCACTGACTTTGGGACAACGTCATTTTGGCCGGTGGGGTAACGTTGTTGCGACGTTGACATGTCAATAGAAAATCATTCAACAATCTGTAAAACATCAGCCTACATATTGGGCACATGGTGGAGAGTTACCACTTTTTTAAGTAGATTCTTAATTACATGAATTGAAAGTTCATTTCTCATGAGTTCATCATGTCTAACACTAAAGTGGTGAATAAATACATGTTTATAAATAACCATAAATCATAATTCATAATGATCATAATCATTATTCAAATCATAATGCCCACTGTACCTAATGCGTTAAGGTGATGTGCTGTTCATGTATGAATGACAGACAGACTATGAATTCATGTAAATTCCTGATGATTCATGAGATATTAAGGAATGAAGTAATACATAAATCATGAATTAATTCAAGCATGAATTCATGATAATTCATGTACCCTTACTAACCCTAACCCTAACCCTAGGAAATGCTACCGAAAATGCCATGGCTTTCTGGTGTTCGCCAAATCAGTGGGTGCGTTCGATTGAATCAGCACTGCGCAGTTCTGGCTAATGTTTGTATTGAAAGATTCAGCCAGATCTGTGCAGTGCTGCAAGGTCGAACACGACCGCTGATTTGACGATACCGGAGCAGGAATCAATGGAATTGTCTTCCTACAGATACAGGTCTTCCTCTTACTGTTTCTCTGTACAAGCCAATAAGGTAAAATTGTGTACCTGACAAGTTTCGGCTACCTTGCCTCTGTAGCCTTCATCAGAGGTGTCATGTGATGTTGGTGTGACGTCATCTGAGCTGTGTTATATGGAGTTTTTCATCCCACCTGATGTGGTGGGATGGCCTTGGGGGGGGGGGGGGGGGGGGGGGGGCTCTGCTGTCTGGTGGTTTTTCATACAGCCGGGTGGGCCCTGCAGGACTGTGTCCCAGGTGTGGGATAGCTGGTAGGCTCCTTCATCCCGGTTCACAGTCTTTGGGGCCCGCTTCCTGATTTCAACCGCCTCTTTGATCCATCGATGGAATTTGTTGCTTTCCGTTCTGATGACCTTGGCTGCGTCCCAGTTCATAAGATGGTTTTCCCTCTTACAGTGGTCTAAAATGGCAGATTTCAGATTTTCTTGTGTTGCTTTCATTCTTGTTGCCATCCCACCACATCAGGTGGGATGGAAAACTCCATATAACACAGCTCAGACGACGTCACACCAACATCACGTGACATCTCTGATGAAGGCTACAGAGGCAAGGTAGCCGAAACTTGTCAGGTACACAATTTTACCTTATTGGCTTGTACAGAGAAACAGTAAGAATTAGTAATACAGTAAGCCTAATGAACCTCTTCAATAAGATACAGGTCTTGTTATAACCTCTCTGTACACTTTCAAAGTTTACAAGGTTTGTCTGTTAGAACCCTCACCACACTACCACAGAAGTGTATTTATATTTTGAGTATTGTTAGTGATTTTAAAATAGCGACGTGGCACCTTTTTTGGTTAGCATCACTGTAAGCCCATTCAGTGATAATGCAAATAAACGGTCTTCCTCAAAATGCCACCAATTAAGATAATTTTGCTCTCAAACAAACAAAACTTTACTACCGGAAATAGACCCCTAGGTTGTTTTTACTCCAGAGTTACTCTTTAATTTTACCTTAATAGAATAATAACAAATCAGACTGTCTGATTTTCTAAGCTGAACCTTTTTTCCCCACAAAAATTCAGTAGCTCTGGTGGTGTATGGGCAACATAGATATGGCAGAGGGCAATATTTATAGCTAACAACTACAGCGAGTTAAAAGGATTCATTGAAACTGAAGTGGTCCTTGCTGCTGCTCTATCAGCTGTTCACTCAAATAAAGACTAACAGCACTCTGGCACTAACTTATTCCTTCAATGAGGTGGCCTAGTCTCAGAATATGTGATTTCCACAGACTATGTGATTTGTGTGGTAATGTCTGCCTGGCTGCGTCGGTTCTTATTGTAAGCCTTAAGTCAATGCCCTGTCAGTGGTACACCCCATCCCTTCATAGGCTTTGTGCCTGAGTACTGTCAGAACAAGAAGGTAACCATAAACATTGGTTCTCTGGTTCTTTCTATACGTTAAGTTTAACCTTACTGCCAAAGCTTGTGGGACCTTAGCAACAGTAACTAAGTCGGAAAGGTCCATTGTCAATTATCTCCCCACATCGAAGATGATGTAGAGGGAGTAGAGATGCATACAAGCCGTTTCAAGACCATGAAGGGATTTTTTCATGAATTTCATAATTAATGGCTGGAAAGCATCTTCAATACCTGACACATTAAAATGCATGTATAGTAGCCTATCTTCATGCACTTTTTACTAATCAAAACCAGGTTGAAGAACAGTGAATGAGAGCATGACCTCATTGTTAAAGAAAGATTGCACATTTTCTGAACAACAGAGAAAAGCCGTGTGGATAAACAATAAGCCTTGCTAACATAAAAAAGAGTTCACATAATAAGAGCCAGGCCAAACCAGAAAAGATCAAAAAGCTTTGCATATGGGGTCAAAACATACCACAATGAACTCTCCCACTTGGTAAAAAATTATGCACAAAGAATCTTAACAACGCTACCACACACATGAAAAGCTACTACAAAGACGACCAACTAACTTTACAAGTATTTTTTTTTTGTGGAGTGTTCACAACAAAATACAAATAATATTGAAAACAACATCCTTAAGGTTTCATTCCTCCAAATATTTTATTCACATTAGTTTGTTTTCATTCTGTTACATGATAACAAACCATGCCAATGCAGTGATCATCCAAGCAGTGAGATCAGCCTATTTAAAGGGACACCAGGCAAAGTTTTCGTGTTAATTAATCATCTTCGTAAGTCGGTATATGGTTAAATTACGCATTACGGGGTGAATGAAGGCCCGCCCCTACTGCCTGTAGGAAGAATATCCCACTTGCAAGTTTGGTGTATCCTACCCGCCGACCGAAGCAGGATCAGTTTACAGCACAGAGGCAGGCTAACAAAACGCTAGAGATTGTTGCAAACGTGTGTATAATGGCAGAGCCGGCGAAGAAGCAGCGAAAACCCTTGACGGAAGACGCAAAGAAAAGGAAAAGAGCTTCAGACCGAGCGAGGGGGAGTAGAGGTCTGCGCGGGACTGATTTTTCCCGCCCGCTCCCGCAATATTCTGTCCCGTCCTGCCCGCTCCCGCATTAATGTGTCATTTTTAGTCCCGCTCCCGCCCGCATCTGTAACATGATGTCCCGCTCCCGCCCGCTTGCAGGAGGGATAGCCTATTCAGTTTTTCTTTCTGTCTCACGAAAGGAGCACACATACCTGAGACACAACTGAAGTAGGCCTAGCCTGGTGCCCTCTTCCTCTGGCATGCTTTCGATTTTGAGTTTTGACAATGAGCAGCAGGAACAAATTGAACCCACGTAAACGACAATATAGGCTATAGGCCTGCTATCCATCAGTTATGCTTAAACCCCGTTTTTTAATGCTGCCTAACTGAACATCCAGCTGAACTATAGTTATGAACACTACTTTAATCATTTCCATATTTAATTTTACGCACATATTTAATTTGCGGGAGTGCAGGAGTTTGTCCCGCACCCGCGAACACACCTCTCTCATCCCGCCCGCTCCCGCAAAGAGCTTTCAAAAGTTGTCCCGCGCCGCAATCTTTTGTGTCGGGACCCGCGGATCCCTGCGGGAGTGCAGACCTCTAAGGGGGAGTTTCATAGAGAAAAAGCATCAGGCTTGCCTGGTGTCCCTTTAACTAAACAAAACAAATACTGAGAAGTTGTGCATTCTGGAGGAAAAATAAAAATCACCTCAAAACAATTATCTTTTTGGCTATGACAGCTTTTTGAAAAGTTTTTTGCAGGTTTATTAGTAAAGATTTGATTTACAGAACAAAGCCGACAAGACAAAAAAACAAGATGATGAAAGACTGGAGTTTCAGGTTTCATCTGTCCCCTCATTGTTTTGTTTTCTTTTTTCCCACCAGAACATTCTCAATTCCCCCACTGAAAAAAATGCTACCTTTCAAGAGATCTGAAGCAATTAGCACAAAACATAAACACTGACAAGTACATAACATGTGATTTCAATATTTTGCTTCCTATAGATTGCATTTCATAAGCAATGTCCAAATATCTCAGTCCAATACAAAAAGGCATTGAAATCTAGAAAACAGCAACCCAAATAAGCATCAAATAATATTCCATGGAAATACATGATATCAAAAAGCATGCGGAGTTGTTACAGATGTTAAGGTGGTGGGACTTTAAACAAGCACAGCATTTTCATCTGACAGGTGTCATTGTGTTTTTTATAAGCAGGACGGATTAATTAATTTGCTACACCATACCTGGTAGACAGTATTTTCACAACAGTCCCACTGGAATAATGCCATGTTCTGTTTCTGGTTGTAATACACAAGACACAAACTGCCCCTCTGTGTTAACACTGCAATGCAAGGTGGATAAAAGCCTTGTGCTTTCATGATAGCATTATGAATTATTAAAAATGCTATGTCATAACACCATGTAGGTATGAGAGGGCAATGGAGTCTACAAAGTGCGTATCCGTGTTTGCATGAGGTAAAAAAGATAAAAGAAAGAGAAAGACAAGGCGGGGGCATCATAAACGAGTCTTGTGCTGGCAAGCTCCTTTGAGATCGATCTGTCCACGCAACTTTAAAAATGTATGCTATTCCTTGTGGTGTTCGCTGTGTGGTATAAAAGCAATTGCCCATAAGTAACTTGCCACCCATGCTGTGGAAACTGAAAAGGGAAATGTTTGTGTCAGATGTGTGACGGCATGAGGAATGGGATTAGGGTGGATATGTTTTAATCTTGCGTAGCCAATAAAAGGTTAAAATGGCTCGAGGAAAGCAGTGACGGATTAAAGAAGAATAGAAAATAATGTGCCGCTGAATTGTTTAAG